>NC_091986.1:127776279-128076279 GCF_044704955.1 Pristiophorus japonicus
CGAGCTACAGTACGCGGACGACGTCTGCGCACATACAGAGGCTGCACTCCAGGACATATTCGGCGTATTTACTGAGGCGTACGAAAGCATGGGCCTTACGCTGAACATCCGTAAGACAAAGGTCCTCCATCAGCCTGTCCTCACCGCACAGCAGTGCGTCCCAGTCATCAAGATCCACGGCGCGGCCCTGGACAACGTGGACCACTTCCCATATCTCGGGAGCCTCCTATCAACAAGAGCAGGCATCGATGACGAGATCCAATACCGCCTCCATGTACAGTAGATACCTCAAGTTGCTGGAGGAATATCACCAGCGATGTCTCCGCAAGATCCTACAAATCCCCTGGGAGGACAGGCGCACCAACATCAGCATCCTCATTCAGTCTAACATCCCCAGCATTGAAGCACTGACCACACTCGACCAGCTCCGCTGGGCAGGCCATATAGTCCGTATGCCAGACACGAGACCCCCAAAGCAAGTGCTCTAATCGGAGCTCCTTCACGGCAAACGAGCCAAAGGTGGGCAGCGGAAACGCTACAAGGACACCCTCAAAGCCTCCCTGATAAAGTACAACATTCCCACTGTTCCTATAGTCCTTATATGTTTTTTCAGTCATTACTACTAGGGGGATCAAGGGCTATGGCGAGAAAGCAGGAATGGGGTACTGAAGTTGCATGTTCAGCCATGAACTCATTGAATGGCGGTGCAGGCTCGAAGGGCCGAATGGCCTACTCCTGCATCTATTTTCTATGTTTCTATGTTTCTGACACCTGGGAGTCCCTGGCCCAAGATCGCCCTAAGTGGAGGAAGTGCATCCGAAAGGGCGCTGAGCACCTCGAGTCTCAACGCCGAGAGCATGCAGAAATTAAGCGCAGACAGCGGAAAGAGCGTGCGGCAAACCAGTCCCACCCACCCCTTCCCTCAACGACTATCTGTCCCACCTGTGACAGAGTCTGTGGCTCTCGTATTGGATTGTTCAGTCACTAAAGAACTCACTTCAGAGTGGAAGCAAATCTCCCTCGATTCCGAGGGACTGCCTATGATGATGATGATTCCCACATTACAACACATTACACTCCAAAAGTACTTCATTGGCTGTAAAGCATTTTGAAACGTCTGTTGGTCATGAAAGGCGCTTTATAAATGTAAATCTGTCTTTTTTCTTCATGGCCACAAGTTGAAAATCTACACACTATCCTAGCTTGAACACATTTTTGACACTTGATCACTATGGGCTAGATATTAACTTGGAGGCAGGGAGGGGGCGGGAGGTGCTTTGAGGTCGGGAAACACAGAAGAATGGGATTTCCTTAGGCCCTGCCAATTTTAACCTTATTAACATTTTTTGTTTCCGTTTCCCAGCCAGATTGATTCCATTCTCCCAGTTTCTCCGTTTCTGTCGCACCTGTTCTGACGATGCCACATTCCATACTTGAGCTTCTGATTTGTCTTCCTTTTTCCTCAAACTAGAATTACCTCAACCGTAGTTGACATGGTCCTCGACTGTGTCCATTTCCCGCACTTCTGCTCTCACCCTTTCCCCTCCCTCTCAGAACCACGCTGTTTCACCCCACCAGTCTCTACATTCAATTGATCATCCTTGGCCATTTCCACCATCTCCAGCGTGATCCCACCACCAAACAGATCTTCCCCTCCCCTCTTCTTTCAGCATTCCAAAGGGATCACAAGCTCCACGACACCCTGGTCCACTCCTCAATCACCTTCAACACTCCCTACTCTTCCCAGCGCACCTTCCCATGCAAGCGCAGGAGATACAAAACCTGCAGGTAAATGGAAAAGCACTCACCTCTTGGATCCAGCAGTTCTTGTCTCCCTTTATTCACTGGGTTTCCCGAGGTCCGGAAAACTCCACCAGCCAGGATTAAATTTTAAATGGTAGTTAAATATGAGGCAGGCAGCTTCATTATAATATGTAAATTGTCAACCTGCCTCCTGGGAGCAGGTTTGGCTGCCTACCGCTGTCCCGCCTCTGTTAAAACTGGGAGTCGGTGGTTGGAGGCGGGTTGCAGTCAGGATTCAGATTTTTAACATTTTAACATCCCACCCGACCCAAACCTGCCCATTTTGAGGGGTTAAAATTTCCGCCTATATTTTTGCTTAAATTAATTCTATGGAAAAATGTTGTTAAAAGTTATTTACAAATATTTTGCTGGCTGTTTCAGAGGAATGGGTCCCTATATTGTTTTTTATTCATTCGTGGGCAAGGCCAACAATTATTGCCCATCGCTAATTGCCCTTGAGAAGGTGGTGGTGAGCTATCTCCTTGAACCACTGCAGTCCGTGTGGTGAGGATACTCCCACAGTGCTGTTAGGGAGAGAGTTCCAGGATTTTGACCTGACGACGCTGAAGGAATGGCAATTTATGCCCAAGTCAGGATGGTGTGTGACTTGGATGAGAATTTGGAAGTGATGATGTTCCCATGCACCTGGAGTCCCTAGAGGTCATGGGTTTGGGAGGTGAAGTGGAATCTAATCTGCTCACTTTACAATGTTAAGTGTATTTAGGAGAGCTAAGTTTATTTGTTTGTAAATTAAACTAGAAATTATAGCTTGGTAAAAGCTTTACTGGATCTTTCCTAAATTTTAAGTTTTAAAATGAATTTTAGTTCAGAAGAACATTGGATAATAGATACTGGGGTGCATAGTAGCAGATTATGTTCAAAACTCAGATCAGAGAGAATGACAGTAATTATAGTTAAAAGAAGAATAGCATAACTATAAATATGTGCACAGTATTGACTGTAAATAGGAAAATGCCAATGAGCAGAAAAGACGATCACAGATGACTCGCTCCTGGAGCTATTGCATTACAGAGAAATACAAAACCAGTATATCTCAGAGAATAACAGAACTATTTTGAAAGTTGCAGTTCAACTGCTATGTGAAGTGTTAAATAAGAGCATAACTGATGCCTGTTAACTCGTGATATGTATGTAAGTGCTAACCTTGCCAAAAGACTCAAGCCTGTTACTGTGCTATTTTTAAAAATATTTGTTCATGGGATGTGGGCGATACTGGCAAAGCCAGCATTTATTGCCCATCCTTAATTGCCCTTGAGAAGGTGGTGAGGAGCTACCTTCTTGAATCACGGGAGTCCATGAAAGTACTCCCACAGTGCTGTTAGGGAGGAAGTTCCAGGATTTTGACCCAGCAATGATGAAGGAATGGTGTGTAACTTAGAGGGAACTTGCAGATGATGGTGTTCCCATGCACCTGCTAACCTTGTCCTTCTAGGCAGTAGAGTTTGCAAGTTTGGGAGGTGCTGCCAAATAAGCCTTAGCGAGTTGCTGCAGAGCATTTTGTAGATAGTACACGCTGCAGCCACGGTGCGCCAGTGGTGGAGGGAGTGAATGCTTATGATGGTGGATGGGGTGCCTATCAAGTGCGCTGCTCTGTCCTGGATAGTGTCAAGCTTCTTGAGTGTTGTTGGAGCTGCACTCATCCAGTCAAGTGGTGAGTATTCCATCGCACTCCTGACTTGTGCATTGTAGAAGTTGGAAAGACTTTTGGGAGTCATGAGGTGAGACACTTGCCGCAGAATACCCAGCCTCTGACCTGCTCTTATTGCCACAGTATCTATGTGGTCGGTCCAGGTAAGTTTCTGGTCAATGGTGACCCTCAGGATGTTGATGGTGGGGGACTCGGCGATGGTTATGCCATTGAATGTGAAGAGGTGGTGGTTAGACTCTCACTTGTTGGAGATAGTCATTGTCTGACACTTGTGTGGCACGAATGTTACTTGCACACATCAGCGCAAAGCTGAATGTCACCCAGGTCTTGCAGCATGCAGGCATGGACTGCTTCATTATCTGAGGAGTTGCGAATGGCACTGAACACTGTGCAGTCATCAGCGAAAAGCCTCACTTCTGACCTTATGATGGAAAGAAGGTAATTGATGAAGCAGCTGAAGGTGGTTGGGCCTAGGACACTGCCCTGAGAAACTCCTCCAGCAAGGAATATTCATAATAAGGTAGACGAATTAACTGCGCAGGCAGCTATTAATGAATATGATATAATTGGCATTACGGAGACATGGCTCCAGGTGACCAAAGCTGGGAACTCAACATCCAGAGGTATTCAACATTCAGGAACGATAGACAGAAAGGAAAAGGAGGTGGGGTATTGTTGCTGGTTAAAGAGGAAATTAATGCAACAGCAAGGAAGGACAATAGCTTGGATAATGTGGAATCTGTATGGGTGGAGCTGCGGAATACCAAAGGGCAGAAAACACTAGTGGGAGTTGTGTACAGACCACCAAACTGTCGTAGTGAGGTTGGGGACAGCATCAAACAAGAAATTAGGAATGCATGCAATAAGGGTACAGCAGTTATCATGGGCGACTTTAATCTACATATAGATTGGGCTAACCAAACTGGTAGCAATACGGTGGAGGAGGATTTCATGGACCAATATGTCGAGTAACCAACTAGAGAGCTGGCCATCCTAGACTGGGTGACGTGTAATGAGAAAGGACTAATTAGCAATCTTGTTGTGCGAGGCCTCTTGGGGAAGAGTGACCATAATATGGTAGAATTCTTTATTAAGATGGAGAGTGACACAGTTAATTCAGAGACTAGGGTCTTGAACTTAGGGAAAGGTAACTTCGATGGTATGAGATGTGAATTGGCTAGAATAGACTGGCGAGTGATACTTAAAGGGTTGACGGTGGATAGGCAATGACAAATATTTAAAGATCACATGGATAAACTTCAACAATTGTACATCCCGGTCTGGAGTAAAAATAAAACAGGGAATGTGGCTCAACCGTGGCTAACAAGGGAAATTAAGGATAGTGTTAAAGACAAGGAAGAGTCATATAAATTGGCCAGAAAAAGCAGCAAACCTGAGCACTGGGAGAAATTTAGAATTCAGCAGAGGAGGACAAAGGGTTTAATTAGGAGGGGGAAAATAGAGTATAGAAAAATAGAAACATAGAAAATAGGTGCAGGAGTAGGCCATTCGGCCCTTCGAGCCTGCATCACCATTCAATAAGATCATGGCCGATCATTCACGTCAGTACCCCTTTCCTGCTTTCTCTCCATACCCATTGATCCCTTTAGCCATAAGGGCCATATCTAACTCCCTCTTGAATATATCCAATGAACTGGCATCAACAACTCTCTGCGGCAGGGAATTCCACAGGTTAAAAACTCTCTGAGTGAAGAAGTTTCTCCTCATTTCAGTCCTAAATGGCTTACCCCTTATCCTTAGACTATGTCCCCTGGCTCTGGACTTCCCCAACATCGAGAACATTCTTCCTGCATCTAACCTGTCCAGTCCCGTCAGAATTTTATATGTTTCTTTGAGATCACCTCTCATCCTTCTAAACTCCAGTGAATACAGGCCCAGTCAATCAAGTCTCTCCTCATATGTCAGTCCTACCATCCCGGGAATCAGTCTGGTGAACCTTCGCTGCACTCCTTCAATAGCAAGAACGTCCTTCCTCAGATTAGGAGACCAAAACTGAACACAATATTCCAGGTGAGGCCTCACCAAGGACATGTACAACTGCAGTAGGACCTCCCTGCTCCTATAATCAAATCCCCTAGCTATGAAGACCAACATACCATTTGCCTTCTTCACCGCCTGCTGTACCTGCATGCCAACTTTCAATGACTGATGTACCATGACACCCAGGTCTCGTTGCATCTCCCCTTTTCCTATTCTGCCGCAATTCAGATAATATTCTGCCTTTGTGTTTTCGCCACCAAAGTGGATAACCTCACATTTATCCACATTATACTGCATCTGCCATGCATTTGCCCACTCACTTAACCTGTCCAAGTCACCCTGCAGCCTATTAGCATCCTCCTCGCAGCTCACACCCCCACCCAACTTAGTGTCATCTGCAAACGTGGAGATATTACACTCAATTCCCTCATCTAAATTAATGTATATTCTAAATAGCTGGGGTCCCAGCACTGAGCCCTGCAGCACTCCACTAGTCACTGCCTGCCATTCTGAAAAGGACCCATTGATCCCGACTCTCTGCTTCCTGTCTGCCAACAGTTCTCTCTCCACGTCGGTACATTACCCCCAATACCATATGCTTAATTTTGCACACCAATCTCTTGTGTGGGACCTTGTCAAAAGCCTTTTGAAAGTCCAAATACACCACATCCACTGGTTCTCCCTTGTCCACTCTACTAGTTACATCCTCAAAAAATTCCAGAAGATTTGTCGAGCATGATTTCCCTTTCATAAATCCATGCTGACTTGGACCGATCCTGTCACTGCTTTCCAAATGTGCTGCTGTTTCATCTTTAATAATTGATCCCAACATTTTCCCCACTACTGATGTCAGGCTAACCGGTCTATAATTACCCGTTTTCTCTCTCCCTCCTTTTTTAAACAGTGGTGTTACATTAGCTACCCTCCAGTCCATAGGAACTGATCCAGAGTCGATAGACTGTTGGAAAATGATCACCAATACATCCGCTATTTCTAGGCCACTTCCTTAAGTACTCTGGATGCAGACTATCAGGCCCCAGGGATTTATCGACCTTCAATCCCATCAATTTCCCTAACACAATTTCTCGTCTAATAAAGATTTCCTTCAGTTCCTCCTTCTCACTAGACCCTCGGTCCCCGAGTATTTCCGAAGGTTATTTGTGTCTTCCTTCGTGAAGACAGAACCAAAGTATTTGTTCAACTGGTCTGCCATTTCTTTGTTCTCCATTGTAAATTCATTTGATTCTGACTGCAAGGGACCTACATTTGTCTTCACTAATCTTTTTCTCTTCACATATCTCTCGAAGCTTTTGCAGTCAGTTTTTATGTTCTCAACAATCTTCCTCTCATACTCCATTTTCCCCCTCCTAATTAAACCCTTTGTCCTCCTCTGCTGAATTCTAAATTTCTCCCAGTCCTCAGGTTTGCTGGTTTTTCTGGCCAATTTTTCTGCCTCTTCCTTGGATTTAACACTTGTTGAAGTTCATCCATGTGATCTTTACATGTTTGCTATTGCCTATCCACTGTCAACCCTTTAAGTATCATTCACCAGTCGATTCTAGCCAATTCACATCTCACTACTACTTTTTGGTGGTCTGTACAAAACTCCCACTAGCGTTTTCTGCCCTTTGGTATTCTGCAGCTCCACCCATACAGATTCCACCTCCTCCAAGCTAATGTCCTTCCTTACTATTGCGTTAATTTTCTCTTTAACCAGCAATGCTACCCCAACTCCTTTTCCTTTTTGTCTATCCTTCCTGAATGTTGAATACCCCTGGATGTTGAGATCCCAGCCTTGGTCACCCTGGAGCCATGTCTATGTGATGCCAATTATATCATATTCGTTAATTGCTGCCTGTGCTGTTAATTCGGCCTTCAGGCATGTCTTTTTAACACGCTTTTTCCCTTTCGAATTTTGCTGTAATGTGGCCCTTTTTGATTTTTGCCTTGGGTTTCTCTGCCCTCCACTTTTACTTTTCTTCTTTCTATCTTTTGCTTCTGCCCCCATTCTACTTCCCTCTGTCTCCCTGCATAGGTTCCCATCCCCCTGCCATATTAGTTTAACCACTCCCCAACAGCACTAGCAAACACTCCCCCTAGGACATTGGTTCCGATCCTGCCCAGGTGCAGAACAAAGTAGGTTTCTGGCCTTTTCAAAGGTTGTCTCTTGAGAGTTACCCCAAACCCAGTCATCACCCTTACGTAGTAACATGTGCAACGGTTCCAGCAAAGTGCTTAACCTGGGTAGAAAGTTACCAAATTAGTTGAGGAGTCCTCGGAACGAACGCTGCTCCATCACATTCTGTGGTCTGGATGCATTCTTGATGGCCTCTGTCTGTGATTCCGTGGGTCTGATGCCGTCTGCCGCAATCTTTCTCCCCAAAAATTCGACCTCTGACGCCAGGAAAACACACTTGGAGCATTTCAGCCTGAGTCCCACTCTGTCTAGTCGACTTAGAATCTCTTCCAGGTTGTGCAGGTGATCAGGATGTCATCTTGAAACACAACGGTGTGCGGAGCCAATATTAGCAGACTCTCCATGTTCCTCTGGAAGATGGCAGCAGCCAAGCGAATCCCAAAAGGGAGCCTGTGGTATATAAACACTCCTTTTTGCGTGTTGATGCACATCAATCTTTTCGAAGATTCAGCCAGCTCCTGTGTCATATAGGCAGAGGTTAGGTCCAACTTGCTGAATGACTTCCCCCTGCTAACGTTGCGAACAGGTCATCTGCTTTGGGAGCGGGTACTGGTCCTGTAACGAGACTCTGTTGATCGTTACCTTGTAGTCTCCGCAGATTCTGACCATGCCATCGCTTTTCAACACCGGAACAATTGGACTGGCCCACTCGTTGAACTCGACTGGCGATGTGATTCCCTCTTGTTGAAGTCTGTCCAGTTTGATCTCGACTTTCTCCCTCATCATATATGGAACTGCTCGAGCCTTGTGATGAACGGGCCGTGCATTGGGGACTAGATGGATCTGCACCTTGGCGCCTGTGAAGTTGCCGCTGCCTGGTTCAAATAGCGACGGAAACTTGCTCAGCACTTGAGCGCACGAGGCATCATCCACTGAAGATAGTGCTTTGATGTCGTCCCAGTTCCATCGAATCTTTCCCAGCCAGCTTCTGCCGAATAGCGTTGGGTCATTGCCTGGTTCAATCCACAAATAAATCATGCACAGCTCCATCGTACGATACCTTAACTGCCGCACTGCAAATGACTGGTATGAGCTCTTTGGTGTAGGTGTGCAGCTTTGTCTGAATCGGACTCAGTTTGGGCCTTTGTGCCTTGTTGCCCCACAGTTTCTCAAAAGTCTTCTGCTCATAATTGACTGACTTTGCCTCCGTGTCCAACTCCATTGATACTGGAATACCGTTCAATTTGACTTTCAGCATAATAGGAGGGCTCTTGGTGGTGAAGGTGTGTACCCCATACACTTCTTCCTCGGGTTGAGTTGCCTCTCTTGCTTGTTCTGCGTGATCTGCGCCGGATCGATCATCCTCTGCCAATTCTGCCACGTGGTGAGTCGCAACACTCTTACACATTCGCTGGAGGTACCCCATTGTTTCGCAGCCTTTGCACACATAGTGCTTGAATCAACATTGATGGGCTCGATGATTACCCCCGCAGCACCAACGTGGTGCTAATGGATTTGTATTCACACCCAATGGCAGACTCTGAGTCATCCTAGGTCTTGCAGCTGCAGACGTGTAGGCCCTGTCATGTACGGTTCTGCCTGCTAGCGACGTTATTTTATGCACAGTACTTGCCGGTGAGCTTCGATGCTGGGAAGATATTTGTCTTGTGTTATCGCTCGTGGATATGATGGCCTTGCTCAGGTCTAGGGATTTGGCAGACAGCAGCTTGCGAAGAATGACCTCGTGGCCGATGCCAAGCACAAAAAAGTCCCGCAGCATTTCCCCCCAAAATCCGGCAAATTCGCAAGTTCCCGCAAGGCGTCTCAGGTTGGCGACATAACTCGCCACGTCCTGGCCCTCGGAGGGGTGGTGCGTGTAGAAGTGATACCTGGTCATTAAGACGCTCTCCTTCGGCTTGAGGTGTTCCCGAACCAACTCTGTATATGTCTTCTCCATTGGTTTCTCCGGTGCTAGCAGATTCTTGATGAGGCCGTATATTGTGGACCCACACACGGTGAAGAGAATCACGCTGCGCTTGATCGCTGTATCGTCCCCATCCAGCTCGTTGGCCACGAAGTACTGGTCGAGACGCTCAATGAAGGCTTTCCAATTATCACCCTCTACAAATCTCTCTAAAATACCAACGGCAGCCATGACTGCGTGAAAGTTCGTAATCTGTTACTCGCCGCCAATTGTTAAGTATGGAAGAACTCCACAAGACTAAGTACGCTGAGCTAAAACTGATGTGACCTTAGTGTCTTTAATACAACTCCAGAGTGCCTAAGCAACATGGCAGACAACCTTTTATACTCCCTTGCATGAGGTGTGCAGGTGACTCTTGGGCCTCCAACAGTTGCGCCCTCTGGTGACAAGTCTGACACAGTTACAATGTTTACACACATAACAACATTTGTAAACCATTTGAGGGGAGGGCCTCCTTCCCCCAGCTGTGATGGCCACCTCACATTGGAGCTGCATGATGGCCATCTCCTTGGTCGTCCTCATGTTCGGGCACCTTTGCAGGCTGTTGCTGGCAAGGCTCCTGGCTCACTATGTGTTGGGGGTGGGCGGGGGAGGTCAGCAAACCTGACCCTCCTCCTGATGCCATCTCCCTCCTGGACACTCTCTCCATGTGTAGGTCTGTGCACATCTGCAGGCCCTGCTGGATGTTGGGCAGGCATGGCTGCTGCCTCTCTCGCTCGCTGCCTCTCTGCATGTTACTGACGGCACCGCCCAGCATCTGACAAGGGGTACAAGATGTTCCCCTGCCAACACTGATCCCATTGTGTGTTTTGGCTGCACCTTGACAAGCAGGCCTCTGGAGCACAGAATGAAGCCTGCAGGCCTCCACTAATTTGTCAGAGCTCAAAGTCCTGAAAACTCTCCAAAAAATGATAAAGAGTACTCGGTAGGTTAAACAAATTCACAAAGCCTACACGAAAGCTTTGCAGCAAATATACCCCCGATCACGGGAACCCTCCATTGTCTTCTTCCAGCGGTGTCAAGTATCCTGGCAAAGTGTACTGACCCAAAAAGCTGGCGTGGGCACTGACCAAAAAAAGCCTTTCTTTTATAGTTGAATATAGGTGGCATGGCCGCGTAGTAATGGTGCGCACCCTGATGATGTCACCACAGCCGGAAGCCCCTTACCGTAGTGGCCGTTGGCGGATTTCGTCGGAAGTCCTCACCGCTGAAACCCCCCCCCCCCCCCACGCTGAATATGGGTCTGGGAGCCAATCGACCAGAACGCGTTGGCCAATTCATTTTGCCGATTGGCCGCCCAAAACCTGTGGTAATGGTCCTTCCTGGGACCCTGAATTCCGGCCCCATCATATTTTCCAACTTACTGCTTGGATGGTAAACAGGTGGAGTTTAGATGTATTCCTTAATGAGCGGACGATCCCATCTGCAAGTTTATCTGCCAAGTGCTGAAGGTGATAATTGCCATCCCCATGCCTGCCTTCCCCCCTTCCCCCACCAGCCCAGTGTGTACAAAGTCATGGAAAATTGAATAGAAATGAAACTTCTATTATTGCAAGTTGGCGTCATTAAATTCCACTATGAGTGTTTTCACCTGCAAATTTCCACCTGCAGACTTTGCCATGGTTAGTGTCAATGCTGCCTTATATGGACTCAAACTTTGTGCAGCGATAAATCTGCCACTTTCTCTGCTTCTTTAGCTGGAAGCTGTCCACTAAACCTCATGCTAGCCTAGAAGTGACAACGCTTATCCACAGATGGAAGCCAAATTTTAATTACTTTTGAGATCGGAATTTGAACCCAACACATATACATGGAGTTCAGCACCTCACTGCTGTTACTGGGCTACCTGTCATTGACATTTTTCAATCATGATGCGGTTACTGCTTCTATTTTCCTTCAAATTATTTGCAGCAATGACAGCAGATGCATACATTTACACTATCATTGATTGGGTTCTGTGACAACATTCAAACAACTGTAGATCTATTTAAAAGGTAAAAGGTAACTAAATGTATTGTAAGTTATATAATAAGGTGCACATAAAAGATACAACTAATTCAAGTTTCGTTAAATGTTACACTGCCAAGAATTCAAAATATGCTGTATAATCAATCCTATGAATTAAGTTCTGATGGGTTGTGGTCAAATGTCTTTATTTATAGCAATCAGAGGACAGTGTTGAATCTTGTTTGACACTGAATAAATACAATTTAGTTAAACACATTCTCTTTCAAATCTTCTTGTTTATTTTTGTAAATTAATTTATATCAATCATATGTTCACCAAAATATGCTCATTAAAAAATGGATTAACAGTCTCACCTCACTGCTCAACTGTACCATCAAGGAAGCGCTGACAAGTTTTGTCCTCGTTCCAAAAATGGTGGGCATGATTCCCTTTAGTCCTTTGATTTCTTGCCCATCACCATTATTTCTCAGTTATGCAGTAGATCAGAACACTACCACAGTCTCTTACCACCACTTTTATAAAGAGATTTGAACATCAGCAGATGAGGGGAACACAATGACAGCTGAGGAAACAGCCAGGAGCAGCACATCACTGATAATAAAAGAAGCTAATTACTATGCAAAGCACAGAGAGCCTTTGGGAAGCAGTGAGAAAGAAGTAAAAGTGGATAAAGGCTGCATCTAGTACTTGGAAAATGGGGTGTCAATTTAAAATGTGGCCAGCCAAGCAAATCATTTTATTTAATAGCAATACTACATTAGATTGTAAAACATCTCATTTTCTCTAAATCAGAATGTTTTGGCATAAAGGTTTCCATTCTCATTTACTTTCAAATAAACTTACTCACAAATAAGCTGAAAAGGAAAAAACAAACTACAAATTCTGGAAGTCTGAAACAAAAACAGAAAATGCTGCAAATACACATCAGTAATGAAAAAGACAGGTTAACATTTGGGTGATCAACCCTTGTCAGAGATGCAGGTCTGACAAAGGGTTATAACCAGAACATTAGCCTGCCTTCGTTTTACCACTGTATTTCCAGTATTTTCTGTTTTTTGTTGAAAATAGGCTAAATCTGTTTAATTCTTTCACAAATGTAACATTTTTGCACATTCCTAAATAATATAAAATTGCAATGAGAATTTCTACCTTCAGAATGTACTATGTGTTTTCATGATTTTTATTCATTTGCTTTTATCGAAATCTGCATCATTCAATAATTTTCATATCTTACATTTTTTTAAGATAAGTACAAGAAGACCACAAATGATACAGAAAGTAAAGCACTGGACACAGAGCATGAATTTATTTTGATTGCAAAAATTTAACCTTGCCATATCATAAGAGGAAATGAGAGGCCATTGTGTGAAAATTCACTAACATGAAATGTGATTTCAGGAAGCCAAATTAAATGTTATGGATCTGAATATGCTTAGCTTTATGTTAGATGATAGAAACATCCTTGTTTTCTAGGATTACAAAAATTAAAAATAAAAAAGTTAATATTAGATTAAACTGGTGCAACTGATGTGAAACCTGGCATTGAATTGTCTATTCTGTTGATCTTTTACAGCTGCATAAATTTAAACAGTCAAAGGAGAATAAATATTTTACTTTAGTTAAATAGAGCAGAACTAAAGAACCTTTTTGAATACTGGTACTGTTGTAATTAAAAAAAAAAAATTGTGGAATCTTGTTTCAGAAAAAATTGGAAAAAGCGCCAGACTTTTTAAAATTAATTTGATAAGATCTGAAGGAATACGAACTGATTCCAACACGTGACATGATTCAACCTTCTTGTGCCTTTCCTTTAATTCAAGCTTAAATTCAAGCTAGTTTGGATGACCAGCACCAACATGCATTGTATGAAAGACCAGGGGGAGATTTGGTGGCTGGCTTTACATTTCGTAAAATTATTCTTGTTTCTATAAACGTGAGTTCTTGCCAGCCAATTGTTTAACTAAATTGGTCTTCAAGAGGGAGGAATCATCTTAGGAAAGTATTTATCAATTATCAACACACTAATGATAAAATAGCACAATGTATTGCTCAAGCTTAAACATTTGATATGAGCTCACATCAATGTTTATATACAAAACTGTTACTTAGCTAGAGTCAATCTCAAATGTGTTAATAGAAAGTTAAATTGACATTATAATTAGTATTAAAAATATATTGGTCTATTTTAACTTTCACTCACTACTTTATTAGAAATATATTTTACAAATTACATAATATAGAACTGGAAAATGTCATTATTTTTTAGGAAATTACATAAAAATAATTTTATCAACCTTCATTTTTAATCTCAAACTTTTCCTTCATGTGTGGTGTTAAACGGAAGTCCTATCTGCCTGTTTCAGTCGATCAGGTGAACTTTAAAAATCCCACAGCACTATTTGAAGATCAGGCAGATCTGCAATGTAATGACCAATTTTGCTCTTTCAACCAACATCATCAAAACAAATTATCTAATCATTCATTGATGGACCTCATGGTGCACAAAATGGCTGCCCCATTGCTTATAGCAGTCAGTTATTGTATTTAAAAGTAATTGATTATACGGGAAGCTCTTTGAGATGTTCTGAGGTGTGATAAGCTTCTATATAATTGCAAATCTTTCACAGTAATTCAAAAACTTATTCTATAGTGCTATAATCTTTAATAGATGTGAATCAGCATTTTTATACCACTGTGCATTAGATCTTAAAATAAAATTGTGAAGTTTATTATATAAGAACTAATTAAAATTGTGTACTTGGTTTCACAGGTATTTGATGGGAAGGAAGTCAGGGATGGGAAGATAGAGTGGTGTGGTATTCATTTGAATAAAATTATCCTAATTTGCCTACTGCCAGTCTAAAAGAAAGTTAAAATTTAAATCACAACAATTACCAGACAGTTTGAAGGAGCTTACTTTGATTAAAATCATCAATGCAGCCAGACCAAAAGCGTACTCTCTGCCAATGTATCACTATGATGCAGAAGTACCGAGTGATTGGTAAAATTGTTATTCTTGTCTGTGTTAATATGGAGATACAATCCCCATCACTTACACCATCCATGCTCATCACGGGCAGCCACTTATATCGGGCAAATGGCGCAAACCATTTGCCATGCCAAGTCAAGTACAATGATACCGCTTATAACACGTGCCTGCTATTTTAGGCAATTCTGCAATTCCATTTTAATGCAAAATTGTTTGTGATCGTGTTTTTACCCTATTATTGAGCCTGCCTCAGAATAAATTACAGGTTTAAATTCCAGAAAAGTGTTTGAAGCTGCCCAAAGTCTCCACTTTCTGTATTGTTAACAGTGCAAACAGCTAATGGAGACTTCAGGCAGCTTCAATCAGTTGTTTGCACTGTTAGGCCGTGACTTAGCCTACCGAGATGGGTTCGGTGCAGCTGGGGTTGGTAGTGAAGTCCAAATCCGCTGCTAGCTGCAGCCCACTCTGTTGAATTGATTTTATGATGATTGGGCTTGTTAAGCCCGCCCAGTGAGGTTTCCGACCAATTAAAAGGAAGCGGGTCTGATGACGTCATTTGATGACACTTCATCAGCCAGTTTTCTTAAAGGGACCATGTCCAAATTGATTTTGATAGTTGTGCTTTCAGTGTTCGACAACATTGAGGTGCTGCAAACACTGACATGCACTGCACAAAGGTGCACGGCCGCACCCAGGCACTCCCATGACTCCCTCCATATGCTTAAGGAGCGAGTCACAGCATGCAGGGAGGTTCTCTTCCCTTCCAATGGGTGGAAGAGACTTCCCCAGTAGATCAACGCAGCCTGGTTGCACATTGCACTGGAGGGCCATGCAGGAATGTGGTCAGGAGGACCTGGCTTCAGTGGTGCAAACCTAGCACTGATCTCAGTAAATCATGAAATATTACTGTAAAGCCACACTCACCTCATCCTGCTGTGCCACTCATCACATCCCCATTACTCTGTTTCCCGACCCTACTCCTACATATCCTTACTCACACCAACTTACCTTGCATCTCCACCATCCCTCGCTATCTAAATTATCAGTTCCCCATCTCAGTAGCCACCCTTCACACTCACCCAAGTCCAATCATACCAACTAAACACATAATGGTAGGCACTTGGGTGTTTTCGCTAATGTTCATATAACATTTCTGTTAATGTGCTGTCAAACATTGAAATCTTTATTTTCAACACTTTGCATTCTTGGACATATTTGTCTGCATCTTTGAAAATGGCTTAGTGAGTTGCAATGGTGATGAGTGTGAAAGGAATGGCTTGGGCATTGTAAGGATGCTTTATGGTGTTGGTGTGGGGTGGTGCCAACCTGGCGCATCATGTGACAGCATCTAGTGAAGTAAATCTGGCCATGGTGAGGCCATCCTTGGCAGCAATGTGGTCGGGTGCTGATGCCCTCTGTCCTGTGCAGCCTCAACTGATTGCCGAGAAGTTTGGTGCTGTTGTTGGAGCTTCTGGTGTACCTGTTGATGCTGGTGTTGGGGTTGATCGTGGTGGGACTCTGAGGACCAAATGCAGTAAGCAACAGCCTCTAACCTTGGAAAGTGAACATCTATGAAATGGGCGCTTTTATAGACCATTTTCAGCTGTCAAATCAAGAAATCATCCCATGCTGATACAACACCCAAACTCTTTACTTGACGTGATCCCCAAGCTGCGGGGATGCTGTTGGGGAATTCTTAAAATCTATAGGTGAGCTTAAAATGGTTTTTAAGTGCCTGTTAACAAGCTCTTAATAATCTAAATTGGCTCCACTGCTTGGTGTCGAGCGCTGTTCAGCGCTGACAGACCCGACACCTGGGAGACTAGCGTGGAGACCAGTTGACAGCGGGGACCAGGCCCGCTGTCAATCATTTCAAATTTCACAGCTGACCCACCTCCGATCCCATCCTCTCAATGCTGGTAAAATTCCAGCCTTAATAACTACAAGAAGCAGTCAGAAAGTGGAGACTTTGGGCAGCTTCAATCAGCTGGGCTTACCGTCTACCATATAGCAGACAAATCAAGTTATATGCAGTGGGGACTGTACTCGAAGATCGAGGATACTATTCCGACCACTGAAGTCTCATTATGAAAGCACTGGAAGGTCGGAGATACGGATCCGTGGAATTAGTTCCAGCTAATAAATTCTTGTAATATTATAGTACCGGAGGATTAGTCACACTAATGCATGGCAGATGCAGTATAATGTAGATAAATGTGAGGTTATCCACTTTGGTGGCAAAAACAGGAAGACAGAATATTATCTGAATGGTGACAGATTAGGAAAAGCAGAGGTGCAATGAGACCTGAGTGTCATGGTACATCAGTCATTGAAGGTTGGCATGCAGGTACAGCAGGCGGTGAAGAAGGCAAATGGCATATTGGCCTTCATAGCTAGGGGATTTGAGTATAGGAGCAGGGAGGTCTTACTGCAATTGTATGGGGCCTTGGTGAGGCCACACCTTGAATATTGTGTACAGTAATCTGAGGAAGGACATTCTTGCTATTGAGGGAGTGCAGCGATGGTTCACCAGACTGATTCCCGGGATGGCAGGACTGACATATGAAGAAAGACTGGATCGACTAGGCTTATATTCACTGGAATTTAGAAGAATGAAAGGGGATCTCATAGAAACATATAAAATTCTGACGGGATTGGACAGGTTAGATGGAGTAAGAATGTTCCCGATGTTGGGGAAGTCCAGAACCAGGGGTCACAGTCTAAGGATAAGGGGTAAGCCATTTAGGACCGAGATGAGGAGAAACATCTTCACCCAGAGAATTGTGAATCTGTGAAATTCTCTACCACAGAAAGTTGTTAAGGCCAGTTCATTAGATATATTCAAAGGGGAGTTAGATATATCCCTGACGGCTAAAGGGATCAAGGGGTATGGAGAGAAAGCAGGAAAGGGGTACTGAGGGAATGATCAGCCATGACCTTATTGAATGGTGGTGCAGGCTCGTAGGGCCGAATGGCCTACTCCTGCACCTATTTTCTATGTTTCTATGTCTCTAATATAGCATCCAATTCGCAACAGCCAAAATCATTCAGTTATTTAGAAATAATCAATGGTTGCTGATTGAGGTGCATAATCAAAAGAGTTAGGACTCAATTTGAGAGATAAAGAGCAGTTTTAATCCCAAGAAGGGGTGGGTGGGGTCGGTGGACAGTTAAAATAAGTGATTTTTGGATTGTGATCGCGACCCAGCTCCAACACGCCCACTTCCAGGTTTAACAGTGGCTGTTTGGATGCCTGCAAGGAACTGACTTGCTGCAGTCGGGGCTTTAATTAGTGCAGGCAGGCAGGCAGTTATCATAAAAATTGATGTCCTTATGAGATATTAATTAGGTCTTTTTACATTTCATTTCATTGACCTTTAAATTTAATGTCACTAGCACTGGTTTCCCAGGGCTCTTGAATCTCCCCAGTGAAACGGAAGTGCGATTGAGCCGCAGTTCATGTGGGTATTTAAAGTCGTGATTGTCCCATCTGAATAACAGATCACTTACTACAGCTCAGTTCTCTCCGGCAAACGTTTGCGAGAGGGTTATTGTGTTTTCAAAACTTTTTCAATACAGTTTTTTCAAAACTTTGCAGCTTTTCAAACTAACAAGATCAGGATGAGAGGTGCGTTGTATGTGTTTGACAATACATCAGCACAGGAAGACAATCACGATCCACAGCAGCTAGAACCTGCTGTGGTAGGATAAGCAGGTGCAAAGGAGGAAGGTGCATAGGGGAGGGGTCAAGACCCTACGAGGCACTACCCATGTAACATGGTTTACAGACTGAGGCACAGCTTCCTTGATCTCTCGGTAGAGCAATATTTCCGCAGGCTGAGGTTGTCACGTCAGGTGGTGGCAGGCATCTGCAGCCTCCGAGAAGAAGACCTGCTACCTTCTGGACCTGGCATACACGCATCACCGGTGGCTGTGAAAGTCACCATGGCCCTCAATGTTTTTGCCTGTTTTCTTCCAGGGCGCTTCTGGAGACATATCGAGGGTCTCGCAGTCCACTGCACATAAATACATAAGGCAGGTGATGGATGGATTGTTTGCCAGGACTTGGAGTTATGTAAACTTCCCCTGTGATAACAATAGCCAGAATGAGGGGACACTCAGATTTTCCCCAAGTAAAGGTGCCATCGAGCACCATCACAGTAACTAGTTTTTATAAATCGCAAGGAATATTCTTTCCTCAATGCGCAGCTGGTGTGAAACCACAAGAAGAGGTTCATGCAAGTGTGCAGCAGATTTCCTGGGAGCTATGTCATAATGCATTCATATAGCATCCTCTCAATGCTGGTAAAATTCCAGCCTTAATAACTACAAGCAGCAGCCCAACATTCCCAACCTTTTCATTCCAGGAACAGACTTAAGGGCTGGCTCTTAATTTGGGTACAATTGATATTTTCTCACTGTGGATTTATTTTAATTGCACATTGGTTTTCCATAAGGAAGATTTAAATATATTTAAACTCATTTGTATTGTTTCAGAGCATCAGTGGGAGCAGGGGCTCAACCTGGGAGGGGATCGTGTACCGGCTGTGCCGGGGAGTGTACCGACTGTATCGGGGAGTGTACCGACTGTACTGGGGAGTGTACCGGCTGTATCGGGGAGTGTACCGACTGTGCCGGGGAGAGTACCAACTGTACCGGGGAGTGTACCGACTGTATCGGGGAGTGTACCAACTGTAACGGGGAGTGTACCGGCTGTATTGGGGAGTGTACCGACTGTACCGGGGAATTTACCGACTGTACCGGGGAATGTACCAATTGTACCGGACAATGTACCGACTGTACTGCGGAGTATCGACTGTACTGGGGAATGTACCGACTACCGGGGAGTCTACCAATTGTACCAGGGAGTGTACCGACTGTATCGGGGAATGTACTAACTGTACTGGACTCCAACTTACCTTTTGTTTCTTCAGTTAGGCCATCACATGCCGTCCGCACCTCAAGTCTGCGGACTCTCACTCCCTGCTTAGCCGCATTGCAGCATCGTGAGCCTGGCCACAGAAACAGCAAGCTGCCTTCTGCCGCTCCATTGGGTTTCGAAAGAAGATGAGCAGTGACCTGGCCCGTGCACCTCTTCCTTCGTTGTCTGTCCGGCCGGGTGCCTCTACCCATCTGCCACAACCAGCCCCCGCCAGGCATCCCATGGCGGAGCCTGGGGATGACATCATTTAACAAACGTGAACACTTAACCATGAACACTTCAGAAGTCATTTCCATGCCATTGCTTCCAAATGGCTTTTCTGTCAACCAGATCCTAAATAGTATGTACAAAATTGTAAGTGGAATTGAAGTGACTTTTCCCAGCTAAGTAACTTTCAAATTACTTTGTGGACCCCCTGGAAAGTCTCTATGGACTCCAAAGGGTTTGAGAACCTCTTACTTAGGAAGACATACAGCACCTTAATGTTGACAAACTCTTTTGATCTCTTCTACCCCTTGAAGAAAAGCTTTAAAAAAAATCAGAACACAGACACCAGATAATCCAGCAGCAAACAAAGCATACCACTGTGCTGGAAAGATTGTGCTATTAAGTTGAATTACAGGTATGACCTCTCAAATCCAGAAACCTCGGGTCTGAGGCTGTTCCATATTTCGTGTATTTCCGGATTTCTGAAAATATTTCCGAAGTCCCGAATCTGGAAACGCCCGGACCGAGGTTTGGGTATTTCTGGATTTCAGAACCCTGGGAACAGCGGTCCCCTAAATAAAACAAATAGCAGCAACATTGGAGAACGACAGGATATACTTCACGTTAATTTTTATTTTGCACAAAGTGCAATGTCATGGCGGAGTGCGGGGAGCACAGGGACCGAAATCTACTGCTGCCTACAGCAGCCTGGAGTAATAGCAAGCAGCTGTCAGACGATGCAACATTGGCATTAAAACTGCCCCTGAGCAACTTTTATTCATTGAATCTGAACAGTTTTACTAAATGTGTTCTGTGTACCAGAACATTCTGTAAAATGCTTTGGCATTTTGAGCAACTGAAATTACTGCCCGGACAACCGTATCTTTGGCTTTGAATGAGCTGGGACTACAAAGCTAATATTTTTCCACCTGGCATATTAATGGGCTAGAAATTCCATTTTGGTCATAGCGGTATTTTCCCACCAAAAATACCGCTATGACTCCGAGGCCTAACATTCAGTAAAAAATGCGCCCAGCAGTAAAAATCGGTGTTGCACGAGGATTCGTGGCGCAAACCGTGAATTTTCTGCAACTTTTCTCCGAGGCCAATACTGCTGCAAGTTGGGCCGAGGGAAGGGGGAAAACACGCCCCCAAAAATTCCAAAAAACAAAAAATAAATCACAAAACATTCACAAGACCCTTTTCTATCGAATTGCTGCAAAAGAATTAAAACATAAAAACTTTAACTTAGCTTTTTTGCAGGTCTTCATACTTACCGCTGTTCCAAGGACTGCAACGCAGGCTTTTCCCCGGTGATTTTTTGGTCCTATCTATGGGTGCGCTGCGAGCCAAATATCGGGCGCAAGCGCTTTTTCTAGTCTTGCACGCCAGCGGTCCACTTCCCAGCGGTATTTAAAAACCTCCGGCACAAGACTGCAGGGAATTTCCCGCCACATCGTTTTCTGCTAAAAACGGCGAAAAATCACCGAAAAACCCAATGCAAGGTTGGGGATTGATTGGCAACATCCTCTCAGCCCTTAATGATGAAAACTAAATGTCATCATTGAAGCTCTAGAACACTGAAAAAAGTCATGCAATCAAGCATGCAGCATACCAACTCCCTCCACACATGCCCACTCAAATACCCACAGATTGTGGCTGCATTAATCAAGTCTTATTAATTTGGCAGACAACCCAAGAAACACAGCATGGGTAGATAAGATGAAAATTTGTCATAACTAAATGCAAAGGCCTCCTGAGTAATTGAGTAGAGGGATCACGGCTGAGCTCTGAATCACACCAAAAGACTGGAGGACAGCTTGGTGATTTTACTCTTTCTCGCAGAAAGAGGAGTATGATCAAATGCCACTAAGAACATTGAGAGAGCGTTTGAGTAGAGATCAGGGTTAAAGATCCAATGGTAAGTATGAAGACCTGCAAAAAAGGTAAGTTAAAGTTTTTATTTTTTAATTCCTTTGCAGTGATTCGATAGTTAAGTGCTTTATAATTTTTTTAATTTTTTGCAAATATTTTTGGTGTGTGTCTCTGTGCGTATGTGGGGAGAGGGCGGCGGGGAGGGGGATTATTTACTGTTGTGAAAAAAGAGTCTGGATTTCGGAACATTTTTATGGATTTCGGACGACCCATCCGGATTTTGGAATATTCTGGATTTTGGAACTCCGGATTTGGGAGGTCGAACCTATATTATGTAAATGCAAGTTTTTTCTTTCTTTTTTATTTGTTGGAATGCCCTGTTACAATTTTGTGATCCTAGAGATGTGGAAAGGGCTGTTCTTAGCAATCTTGCACTAAATCAGAACACTAAGATCTATTTGTATCTACTTTAGATTATATGCAAATTGACAGCAATATAGATTTAGGCCTAGAAATTTGGGTTGTTTGTGCCTCCCGTTAGCCCCCCGGGGATGCGAATGAGGTGCAAACAAGTTTTCACAGTGCTGCTAATGACACCCATTAAATTCCATGGGAGTTCATCAACAGCTGATCGCCGTCATCACTGTGCGGAGTGCCTCGGACCCTAAATTGGGTATCGCCCCCTGAAACTGCAATACCAGTGACAACTTCAGGGGGCACATACAGGGCAGCCATAATATTTGCATTTACATAATATAGGTTCGACCTCCCAAATCCAGAGATCCAAAATCCAGAATGTTCCAAAATCCGGATGGGTCGTCCGAAATCCATAAAAATGTTCCACAATCCAGACTCTTTTTTCACAACAGTAAATAATCCCCCCCCCCTCACCCCACATACGCACAGAGACACACACCAAAAATATTTGCAAAAAATAAAAAAATTACAAAGCACTTAACTATCGAATCGCTGCAAAAGAATTAAAAAATAAAAACTTTAACTTACCTTTTTTGCAGGTCTTCATACTTACTGTTGTAGGCATTAGGCACCTGCTGAATATATCAAAACACTAGGCATTAGGCACGTGCTGAATATATCTAAACTCATATAGGTTTAAAGTGGCCACATATAAAATGGCTGCCCAAGCATGATGGGAACTCCGTTAGTCAAGTAACGAACTGGGGCTGACCGAGCAATGACCCTGTGAGGCCCAATACCGGGAATGCCTTAGCTCACTCACTTGAGACAAGATAACTATAAACAAACCTTTATAGTACCTGATGTGAAATGTCCTTTAACTAAGGACTTCACACAGCAGAGCCCGAGGAACAGAGATAAGGGTGGGGGGGGGGGGGAACCTCACATAACGAGGTCATTAATCAGCCCGAGCTGACAAAAAACGAACATACAGCCCCTGAGGTATCAGGGGAATTCTATTGGGTTAAAGAAACCTATATGTAATCTATAATCGTTATGATTGGATTGTGTCCAGCCGAAGTGGGCTGAGTAACTGTAAAGAACTATTGTAAAATATATAAATATCGATGAATTTCTTTTTTTGTTGGAGAGAAGTGCCTGGATCCAGTCCTGAGTCTTCCTCCCCGCCGGCGAAAATAAAGGCCGCATTGGCGTTGGAACCGACTCTGAGTGTTGAGTGATTCTACCGAGAAAACATTCACGCTAACAGTGGCGTCATGAACAGGATTTCGGGGTCGCTGAGCGCTCTTGGAGAAACCGGGTGAGTATACCTTAAACAAAATTTTATAACGGGTGCGGAAGGTGGATGCTGGTTGATCGACACGAGGAGACGGTCCAATATCTCAAACACCTAGCCTGAGCCTGAATTAAGAGGATTTTAGTCCCACGTGATGGCCAGGAGCTAAGTAGGTGCCGGGGACACACTTGAACCGTGGGATTGTGATACCGAAAGACATCTTCCGGACCCAGTAGTGTAATTTGAAATATACCCCAGGGTAGAACCAAGCGGTGTGCAGCGACTAACGGAATCCAAACCTGTGAACAGGGTCGGACCAACGGGAAGAGCGGTGGTAGGTAGTCGTTAAGGATACGTAGAGCACTGCGGGAAATTGCTTAAACGCGTTTTAAGAATTGTATAAATTTGTGTAACAGCAGAACTTGTGACCTGACAGTAGCCAAGAAACGGTCTACTACAAGTTACGCTAGGTAGAAAGCGGACCTCTGAGAGTAGATTCCTAACGGTTCTAGTCCTACCCAGGAATGGCCAATAAAACAAATAACCTCGAGTGGGGACCAGAAGGGTCCCTTACCCGCCACCTGGCGGAAAAACAAAAGAAACTAATTGAGAAGATGATTAAGTCAGGATGGGACCCCCAGGACCTGCCAGCAAATCAGCGGGAATGGTGGGAGAAGGAAAAGAAAGATAAAAATGAAAAGGCTGTGGTCTTGATACTGCGAGCCCACGTAAAACTAACAAAGGAAGTAAATCAATATGTAAGAAATAAAACAAAACCTGATAGTGATTATCTTAAGTGAAGTATGGATCCAAGAATAGAGCCGGCCAAAAAAAAATGAATAAGCTTTGTTGAATGAAGAGAGACTTTTGTGAATGTCTGTCGTTGAGAGTCCTTGTGTGATTTTTTGACTGTGGAATGAATTTTTTTAATGTTTTCATGTTTCCGAAAGCCTGGTTGGAAGAGGAGTGCAACTGACTGGTTATTTTAGCTCCACCCACTTTTCCAAACAGAGTGAAAGCTTTTTTAACCCTTTGTAGTGTTGTCCTGTATGTGGGAAGTTTTAAGACATTTTAAGTTAGAAACGCAGGTGTGGATTTATTCGGATGATATGTTACGGAGCTAGGAAATGTACAAAGGATAGGTTTGTTGAGCAAAAGATAAAAAATACATGGTCCCGGTGGTTAAAAAAAAGAATTTATTTGACACACTCACTTACTTGTCGAAAGAAAACACGCAATCATTGATTCCATTGGGTTGAAAGACATAAATTTAGTCTAGGAATGAGATAAAGAATGCCTTTTAAAAAAAAAAGCTTCTAGCTCAAAAAAAAAGAGTTTTAAATAAAGATTGAAATTACAAAATTTGAATTGGGATTTTGAGATATTAAGAGAAGGCACAGCAAAATACTGAGGTGGATTCAACTAAAAAATTTTTATTTAATTATTAAATTAAATCCCTTAAAGAAAAAAGGAGAAATAAAACTAAAAGGTTTGGAAACAATCTAAAAATACCTTCATGGATCAGATCAAACTCCTGGGCGAGTGGCGAGCTATCTGCGAAGGTGTAAAAGGGACTTTTGAAAAATGTTGGAACAGCAAGCTTTAGCAGTTTAGAAAAAACATTTGAAGAAAGGTGATCTGAAAAAAAAAGGACGTAACGCACTAATTAGGTGTTGAAAAAAAAAGGGGGCTGTTTGTGATGGAAAAAGACATAACTTACTAAATACTAGTTGATATTGACTGTGAAAAAGATATTGGTTTAATTGGAAAAAAAATTTTGGAGGAGGTAAAAGACACTCGACATTGATAATGATTTTAAATTATGAGAAAGTTTCACTGCAGTTTGAAAAGATTTCCAAAATGGACAGTGTTTATCAAGAAAAGTCCCGAACAGTCTAAACAAGCAGGAGAGTTTTGAAAATAACGAGGAGAAAAGATCTAAGCTATGCGAACTCAGCACAGAAAGAAAAAACTGGGAATTAGAGAATCTTACTGAATTTTTAAATTCTTATAGAAAATGGAACTGGCACGGATGTTTAGATTTTGTGCTGAGAGAGAAATAAAACACAAGATTTGCCCAGTAAAAAAAAAACGAAATGTTGGAATGTATGAAAATAACGAGAAGAAAAGATCTAAGCTATGCTAACTCAGCACAGAAAGAAAAAATGGAACTGGCACAGAAGTTTAGATTTTGTGCTGAGAGAGAAATTTAAAAAAAAAAATTGAATTTCAGTAAACAAAATAGCTATTAAAAATGTGTGGTCTCGTTTTAAATCAATTTTTTTTTAAAATTCTTTGGCAAGTACTTGAATTAGAAGTTAAGAAAAAATTGGAGTTTAATCTAAAATGCTGTCTTTCCCGATGAGAAGATTTTTATTATGACCACTTTACTAATGATTTCTGCTGTTTTAACGGATTCCTAATTTCTAAGCAAGTTTTGAAGGCACAAAGACTTAAAAAATAAAAAAATTTTCGGATGATTACGTGAAGTCACGTAATGACATCAGGCTTTCTTACAAACCTGTAAAGGAGTTAACCCTTTCCATTGACAGCTGTTTTATACTGGACATTATTAATTTGGATTTCTTAATAATATAAAGAAGACTCACCTGACAGACAGAGGAAATGGTGGGATATTCAGAATAAAAATAAAATGAAACTAGCTGGTCGAGTTAAAAGCTAAGATAAACAGGCTGGAAGAGATGTTTTAAAAAACGGGACTAGACGGATAGTGCAGTGCGCAGCCATAGCACCATCACCTATGGCAATAGAGCCAATGTACCCCACGGTGGGTAGGTGTAGTCCACAAACCCAACCTAACGGTAAAGCAGACAGCGATGTTTGGAGGAATAATGGTGGCATTGGTGTTGATTGGAGTTTGGATAATATTTAGATGGGTCATCGTGCAGGCTCGAGCACAGCAGGCTCAAATGCAAAACCGACGGCAGCCCAGACAGGGACATGAAGTGATAGAGATGGTACGACTAAAAAGAATATGGTTAACCTAATCCTTACCTTCGATTCCACAGAGTGACAGCGACACAAGTAGACCAGAACCTAACACCTGGTGACGACCAAGCTATCTGTTTAAAATGTTCAGATAAAACACTCACCAAGATGGGACCGCAGTGGTGACTTCGACTCTGGGGACTCATGATACTGGGAACCTCAAGACCCACGCAAACACTGGATGATAGCAACAAATTGCAGCGCACTCAGAAAATAAACAACTACATGAACTATGGAGTCTTGTTTAATTTAACGGATGGAATGTGCATCCCAGCAGCCAAGGATTGGAGCAAGGACAGGACTTATTTTAATGCATGGTTACAAGTGAATCCTAATAAGAACCGGGTATGTGTACAGTGCTCCACGGGTATAAGGAGCAGCTGCATTAAACGGAGGGATGTCAAAGGGCCCGATGAATGTACTTTCGGCATAATTTGCGTGCCTCTGGGACAGTCCCAGCAATCAGTCATCCGCAAAAAGGGAGTGGGGCTGTGTGGGTACTACGAGGAGGTGGGGGAGGCTGCAATATCATTGTCTGTATGCTTCTCACCCCCTCCGACACCGCGCCCCATAAGAACCACTACATCGCCCGAGGAACTGCCTTGTCCCATAACTACTAAGGGACCAGAAAATGGGATTGTAATGTACAACGAAGGGGTATTATTGTATGATAATGTTAAACATGAAATTGTGCCTGTCTGATCAATATTTCAGGCATCCAGATGCCGGAATACTGTACCGAACAGTCAAGGAAAATGTACAATGTATTAAGTAAAGTTGTAATGCAGCAGGCTGCCGATGCAATGGGTGCCAGTAGATTCTGAGGACAGGGGTCAGCCCCCAGGATAAAGAGGGGAATAGTTAATGATGTTGCTACCGGCTTCAATACAGGGACCTCCGTAGTAAACTCGATAGATATACAAGGGTTAAATGAGAGGGTGGAACAGCTTAGAGAGGTGATGAAGGGGTTATTAGAAAGGGTGGAGCAAAACCAGGAAGACCAAGCCAACCTAGGAAAGGAGGGTGCCGAAATCCAGTTGGATGGCATCTCAGTCCTGGAAGCTCATGCCAAAACTATTGACCACCTCATTGATAGAGAAAAAGAAGATACCGGAAAGCAAAGACAGGGGCAACTCTGTCACGCTTATGGTCTGTGGATGGTGGGACAGATCCGCCACAATCTCGACCAGATCCAATGCGGGGAAGTACCTGATTAGATAGACAGTTCACATTTGGCTCAGTTGGCTAACCAAAGGGGGACACTGGATAATTGTACTCTGAAGGGACTGACCCGAGTATACCCAGCAATTCCAGATTGCCAGATGGGTAAGAATACTGGGATAGGGATAGTCCTGATGATCCCTATAGCCACGCTAGACTCAGGGCCGTTCCCCCTATACCAACTAGAGAATATCGGAGTAATACGGGAAAATGTCTCCATACGTTACTATCTGACCACCACCTCCGCCGTTCGCCGAAACGACATACTTACTGGGATTTCCCTAACAGAATGCAAGCAAAGAGGGGAGATCACAGTATGCCCTCACCCGGTAGGCCGAGGTGAGCTAGACGAGTGCGGGTTTAACCAAACCGACGGGTGTGTACTAGAAATAGTGCCCGCACACAGGCACTTCGCGAGGGCAGGCTACAGAGGGAAGGGAAGATACTGCGTCTCTACCACAGAGCGTTCATACCAGTATAATGACCTGCAGTGCCCGATACCACAGCAGAACTTTTGCTTTGCGCCGCGACCGGGCAAGCGCATGTCACCCAGGTTAGGCGTCGGAAGCCCGAAGTTATTAATGTAACCGATCAGCTCCACGATCATTTGCAGGATTATGACGAGCCAGATCAGGTCCCTATCCCACATCTAACCGAAGGAAGTATTACGAGAATTGAGGCTCAGGGTGGGTCAATCCGTAAAGCTCTACCACCAACTGCAAACTAAAATCAAAGTACTGGAAGAAGATATCGATGTAGACTTACAAAGTCAGAGTTGGTGGAGGAAGGTCTGGGACTGGGGAATAAATGTGAACATCCATCCTTGGATTCGAATAATTTCACACATACTGGTCGGGATACAATTGATCTTAGCAATAACACGGGGCATAATGTCCTGCCAGGCATGCAGGCACCAAGCACAACGAAGAGGGACCCATGACCGGTCCACAAATACTAAACAAGCCTGTTTAATAAAGGGGCAGGAGGATTTGGCCTTTGTCAATTTGATTTAAGCAACCGGGACTCCTGAAACCGTGTGACTGGCCAGCACGTTGAGGCAGGGAGTACCGTGCCGTGCACAAAATCCAATAAAAGTAGGGCGGTCGGTTAAAGGGGGACTAGGACTAGTCCCTTTACCGAAAGGTGGGAATTGTTGTAGGCATTAGGCACCTGCTGAATATATCAAAACACTAGGCATTAGGCACGTGCTGAATATATCTAAACTCATATAGGTTTAAAGTGGCCACATATAAAATGGCTGCCCAAGCATGATGGGAACTCCGTTAGTCAAGTAATGAACTGGGGCTGACCGAGCAATGACCCTGTGAGACCCACTACCGGGAATGCCTTAGCTCACTCACTTGAGACAAGATAACTATAAACGAACCATTATAGTACCTGATGTGGAATGTCCTTTGACTAAGAGTCCGAGGAACAGAGATAAGAGGGGGGGGCCCACCTCACATAACGAGGTCATTAATCAGCCTGAGCTGACAAAAACAGAACATACAGCCCCTGAGGTATCAGGGGAATTCTATTGGGTTAAAGAAACCTATATGTAATCTATAATCGTTATGATTGGATTGTGTCCAGCCGAAGTGGGCTGAGTAACTGTAAAGAACTATTGTAAAATATATAAATATCGATGAATTTCTTTGTTCGTTGGAGAGAAGTGCCTGGATCCAGTCCTGAGGCTTCCTCCCCGCCGACAAAAATAAAGGCCGCATTGGCGTTGGAACCGACTCTGAGTGTTGAGTGATTCTTCCAAGAAAACATTCACGCTAACACTTACCATTGGATCTTTAACCCTGATCTCTACTCAAACCCTCTCTCAATATTTTTAGTGGGATTTGTGGGGCATAAGTTAAAGGGGAGGTGGCGGACATTACAAAAAAAATTCAGTCGATTTTGCCGAGCAGCCCGTTTCCGCTTTGAACAAGGGGTCTATGCCACAATTGGTCAGCTCGGCACTCTGCTTGAATGTCGGGTTGTTGGCATGGCATCCCCACTGGTCCAGGAAGATCCCTTTCCGTACGGCAGAGTTTTCAGCTTGGGCCCTTCCCTCTAATTAAGGGAAGACAACTCCCATGCAGCAGCGCTATGTGGCCCAGAGCGTAATGCTGCACCTTGCTCCTGACACGTCCGCCCCACTAATGCTCCAGAAAGGAAGTGGAGTGCTATTTTTGCTCTACTTCCTTTCGGGGAGGGGGGAGTAACCTGAATTTAGTGAGCAGGGCGGGATTTCCGCACATTGCACAAAATGTCTCACCTCCCGTATGTTACTGCCCCCAAATGGGACGCAACAGAATTCTTCCTCCTAAACATTTTAATGTGGTCCTTCTGGTTCCATGGCACCATCCGTGTGACCCATGAAGACAAATCTTAGAAAGCTCTGGGATAGGGAACATCAACCACTCACACATCTTACTGGACTAGTGGATTAATAATCCAGAGATAGGAGTTCAAATCTGATCATGGCAGCTTGGGAATTTAAATTCGGATAATTAAATAAAATTTGGATTAAAAAGCTAGTATCCGTAATGGTGTCCGTGAAACTATTGGATTGTCATAAAAACCCATCTGGTTCACTACTGTCCTTTAGGGAAGGAAACCTGCCATTCTTACCTGGTCTGGCCGATATGTGACTCCAAACCCACAGCAATGTAGTTGACTCTTAACTGCCCTCTGAAATAGCCTAGTAAGCCACTCAGTTGTACAAAACCACTACAAAGAAGTACACTAAGAATAAAACTGGACAGACAACCCAGCATCGACCTAGGCACTGGACACGACAAAGACATAACCAGCCCAGTCAATCCTGCAAAGCTGTCCTCACTAACATGTGGGGACTGTTGTGTCCTTACACACTCCAGCAAATCAACACGAGACACATACTGTAGACAAGATCACAGGACAAAGACCAAGAAATGATGACCCTGCGTGGGACCTCCCTTTATATACCTGGATGACCAGGTGAGGAGTGTCTCCCACAATTTCATCCCCTGTGGTCAAGATGTGCATTTCTCAGGTGTATACAGTGTACAGTGTTGTTACATAAAGGTTACAGCTATGTGAGGTTACAAACATGACATCACCTCCCCTCAACGTCTTTGTGTCAAAGATTGAGTCTTTCAGGCGGTCGATGCTCTCTCGTGGAGCGCCGCAGTTGGGGCTCTGGTTGTTGAGCCTTGGCATGCGTCTCTGTCATCTGTGGTGATTCCGGCTCGTCCGGGCTGACCGCAGGGACTGTGCATGCTGCTGACGGTTCTTGTTGCTCATTCACTGGCAGTGGTGTGGGCAACATCTCATGATTTTCCTCAGGTTCCTCAGTGTCCATGCTGAACCTTTTTTTTTACTTGGTCCAGATGCTTGCGGCATATCTGCCCATTGTTGAGCCTGACCACTATGACCCTATTCCCCTCTTTGCCAATTACAGTACCCTCGAGTCACTTAGGTCCCACAACGTGATTAAGAACAAATACAGGGTCATCGATTTCTATCCATCTCCCTTTTGAGTTACGGTCATGGCACTCATTTTGGGTCTGGCGCTTGCCCTCAACAATGTCTGACAAAACTGGATGAATGAGGGACAGTCTAGTTTTTAGTGTACATTTCATGAGTAGTTCCGCTGGTGGGACTCCCGTGAGCGAGTGCGGTCGGGACCTGTTGGCCAGCAAGAGGCGCGATAGACGATATTGAAGGGAGGGTCCTTGAATCCGGAGCATGCCTTGCTTTATGATTTGGACTGCACGTTCCGCCTGGCCATTGGAAGCCGGCTTGAACGGCGCTGTCCTGACATGTTTGATGCCATTACCCGACATGAACTCCCGGAATTCATAACTAGTGAAACACGGGCCGTTGTCCCTAACTAGGATGTCCGGTAAGCCATGGGTCGCAAAGACCGCACGCAGATTCTCCACTTTGGTGGATGTCATGCATGAATTCAATATGATGCACTCGATCCATTTCGAGTACGCATCAACAACAATGAGGAACATTTTTCCCATGAACGGGCCAGCGTAGTCTACGTGAATACGTGACCATGGCTTGGTGGGCCAGGGCCACAGGCTGAGTGGGGCCTCCCTGGGGGCATTGCCCAGCTGGGCACACATTGTGCACCTGCGAACACAGTGTTTCAGGTCTGCATCAATTCCCAGCCACCATACATGTGACCGGGCAATGGCCTTCATAAGCACGATGCCTGGGTGCTCGCTGTGGAGTTCCCTAATGAATGCTTCCGTACCCCTCTGGGGCATGACTGCCCGGCTGCCCCATAGTAGGCAGTCGGCTTGGATGGAGAGTTCATCCAGCCATGTGTGAAACGGTCTGACCTCTTCAGGGCATGCTCCGTGTGCGGGCGCCCAATCCGCAGTCAGGACACATTTCTTAATCAGATATAGGAGGGGATCTCTGTTTGTCCAGGTTTTGATCTGGTGGGCTGTGATGGGGGAGCCTGCGCTGTCAAAGGCATCAATAGCCATGACCATCTCGGCGCTTTGCTCCGCTGCCCCCTCAGTGGTCGTCAGTGGAAGCCTGCTGAACGCGTCAGCGCAATTTTCGGTGCTTGGCCGGTGCCGTATGGTGTAGTCATACACAGCCAGCATGAGAGCCCATCGCTGTATGCGAGCTGACGCATTGGCATTGACAGCTTTGCTGTCTGACAACAGGGATGTTAACGGCTTGTGGTCCGTTTATAACTCGAACCTTCTGCCAAAAAGGTACTGGTGCATCTTTTTCACCCCGTAAACACATTCGAGTGCTTCCTTTTCAACCATCCCATACCCCCTTTCTGCTTGGGAGAGCGACCTGGAGGCATAAGCTACAGGTTGTAGTTGGCCCTCATCATTACTCTGCTGCAACACACACCCAACCCCATAGGATGACGCATGTCAAAACCAATTTCATTGAAAACCCGTTCCTGACAGTCCCCCCAAAACCAATCGCAACCCTTACGCAGGAGCATGTGTAGCGGCTCCAGCAATGTACTTAAGTTCGGTAGAAAGTTCCCGAAACAGTTCAATAGTCCCAGAAATGAACACAACTCTGATGTGTTGCCAGGCCTGGGCGCGCGACGTATCGCCTCCGTTTTGGATTCGCTGCGCCGGATCCCGTCTGCGGCAACCCTCCTGCCCAAAAACTCGACCTTTGGGGCCAAAAACACACACTTGGACTTCTTTAGTCACAGGCCTACCCGGTCCAGTCGGCGTAGCACCTCCTCCAGGTTGTGGAGGTGTTCCTCGGTGTCTCGACCCGTGATAAGGATGTCATCCTGAAATAAGATTGTTCCAGGGATGGATTTGAGCAGGCTTTCCATGTTCCTCTGAAAGATAGCGGCTGCTGAATGAATGCCAAACGGACACCTGTTGTAGACAAACAGCCCCTTGTGCATGGTGATGGTGGTCAGTAGCTTGGATTCTTTGGCCAGTTCCTGGGTCATGTAGGACAAAGTGAGGTCCAACTTGGTGAACAGCTTGCCGCCTGCCAGCGTGGCAAAAAGATCCTCCGCTCTCGGAAGCGGGTATTGGTCCTGAAGGGACACTCGGTTGATGGTGGCCTTGTAGTCGCCACAGATCCTGACCGAGCCATCCGTTTTTAGAACAGGGACGATGGGGCTTGCCCAGTCGCTGAATTCAACAGGCGAAATTATGCCCTCTCTTAGCAACCTGTCCAACTCACTCTCAATTTTCTCACGCATCACATACGGCACAGCTCTGGCTTTGTGGTGCACTGGTGTGGCATCCGGAGTGATGCGTATCACTACTTTGGTGCCTTTGAAAGTCCCGACGCCCAGGTTGAAATAATGACTCGAACTTTTGTAGGACCTGCGAGCATGAACTTCGCTTCGCAGATGAAATGGCGTGCACATCCCCCCATTTCCAGTTCATCTCGGCTAGCCAGCTCCTCCCCACAAGCACGGGACCATTTCTCGGGACAATCCAGAGTGAAAGCCGATTCTGAGATCCATTATGTATGACCACCAATATTGCACTGCCTAACACTGGGATGATCTCTTTGGTGTACGTCCGTAATTGCGTGTCAATGCGTTCTAGTTTGGGTCTGCTAGCTCTGAGTGGCCTCAGCTTCTCGAATTGTTGGACACTCATGAGTGACTGGCTGGCTCCCGTGACTAGCTCCATGCGTACCGGGATGCTGTTTAACAGCAGTCTCATCATCATAGGTGGTGATTTTGTGTATGAGCTGTGGATGTTTGCCACCTGGACCCGTTGAACTTCAGCATCCATTGCTGTGTCCCAGGCATATCCCTGCCTTGCAGACCCCTCTTGTGGTTCATCCACTTCATAAACCAGCCTCGCTGCGGGCTTCCTGCACATTCTGGCTAAATGTCCACTCACGTTACAATTTCTGCAGATGATTTGTTGAAACCGGCAGGTCTTCACAGCATGTTTGCCCCCGCACCTCCAGCATGAGCTGAGATTGTTGTGAACAAAAGAGCTGTTACGAGGCATTCCTCTCTGATTGTCTCTTTGATTACTCTTGAGTACTCTGTTTGTGGATGTCAATGGTCCCATCCTGGGACGTATTGTCCCTTGTGATGGTGTAAATGTCCGTTCAACCTCCCATTGTCTCTGTTGCGGACCCACCCTAGAGTCTATTACTGCCTGGTTGGTGTCGAATTGCCCTTGCCTGCCTGCGGGGTTCTGAGTCGCGTTTACCATGTTAACTCCCTGCTCCATCGCCACGTTGGGAGCAGAGTTGCGTGCGTATATGATCTTGGTTTCCTCCTCCCCCGCCATGAAGGTTTGAGCCATCAACGCCGCTACTTCCAAGGTCAAGTCCTTGATCTCAATTAGTTTCCTAAAAATCCCAGCATGACCAATGCCCTCAATGAAGAAATCCCATAACATCTCCCCCTGCAGGCGTCTGTGAACTTACAAAGGCTGGCCAAGCGCCGAAGGTCCGCAATGAAATCCGGTATGCTCTGCCCTTCCCGACATCAGTGCGTATAGAATCGATATCGGGCCATGTGTATACTACTCGCCGGTTTGAGGTGCTCACCGATCAGTTTGCTGAGCTCCTCGAAGGTCTTGTCCGTCGGCTTCTCGGGTGTGAGCAGGTCTTTCATCAGCGCGTACGTCTTAGGTCCACAGCTGGTCAGTAGATGCGCCCTTCGCTTGTCAGCCGCTGCCGCTCCCAGCCAGTCCCTCGTGACAAAGCTCTGCTGGAGCCTCTCAACGAAATCGTCCCAGTCCTCACCAACATAGTACCGTACTTCCGTGCTACCGGTGGCCATTCTCTTGAGTCGTTGATTCCCATTTCTCGTCGCCAAATGTTGTGTCCTTACACACTACAGCAAATCAACACGAGGCACATACTGGAGGCAAGGTCACTCTGTGACCTGTACCTTTATTCACAGGACCAAGAAATGATGACCCTGCGTGGGACCTCCCTCTATATACCTGGATGACCAGGTGAGGAGTGTCTCCCACAAGTTCACCCCCTGTGGACAAGGTGTGCATTTCTCAGGTGCATACAGTGTACAGTGTTGTTACATAAAGGTTACAGTTATGTGAGGTTACAAACATGACAGGGACTTGTATCAAAATTGGGGGAGCTGTCTCACAGACTAATCAAGCAACAGCCTGAAACAGTCATACTCACAGAATCATACCTTTCCGGCAAAGTCCTAGACTCCTCCATCACCATCCGTGGTTATGTCCTGTCCCACCGGCAGGACAGAGGCACCAAAGGTGGCGGGACAGTCGGGAGGGAGTGGCCCTGGGAGTGCTCAACATTGACTCCAGATCCCATGAAGTCTCATGGCATCCGGTCAAACATGAGCAAGGAAACCTCCTGCTGATTACCACCTACCGCCCTGCCTTGGCTGATGAATCAATGCTCCTTCATGTTGAACACCACTTGGACATAGCACTGAGGGTAGCAAGGGCACAGAACATACTCTGGGTGAGGAACGTCAACGTCCATCACTGAGAATATCTCGGTAGCACCACTGCTGACCAAGCTGGCCGAGTCCTAAGGACATAACTGCCAGAAAGGGTCTACAACAGATGGTGAGAGAACCAACACGAGGAAAAAATGTACTTGACTTTGTCCTCACCAAGCTACCTGTAGCAGATGCATCTGTCCGTGACAGTATTGGCAGGAGTGATCACCACACAGTCCTTGTGCAGACGAAGTCCTATCTGAGGACACTCTCCATCGTGATGTGTGGTACTACCACCATGCTAAATGCGATAGATTCAGAACAGATCTAGTAGCTCAAAACTGGGCATCCATGAAGTGCTGTGGGCCGTCAGCAGCAGCAAAATGATATTCCATCACAATCTGTAACCTTATGGATCGGCATATTCCTCATTCTACCATTACCATCAAGCCAGGGGAACAACCCTGGTTCAATGAGGAGTGTAGATAAGCATGCCAGGAGCAGCACCAGGTGTACCTAAAAATGAAGTGCCCAATTGGTGAAGCCACAATACAGGACTACATACATGCTAAACAATGGAAACACATGCTATGGACAGAGCTAAATGAATGGATCAAGATCAAAGCTCTGCAGTCCTACCACATCCAGTCATGAATGGTGGTGGAACATTAAACAACTAAGCGGAGGAGGAGGCTCCATGAATATACCCATCCTCAATGATGGTGGAGCCCAGCATATGAGTACAAAAGATAAGGCTAACGCATTATAACCATCTTCAGCCAGAAGTACCGAGTAGATGATCCATCTCGACCCTCTCTTGAGGTCTCCACCATCACAGAAGCCAGCCTTTAGACAATTTGATTCACTACATGTGATATCAAGAAACGGCTGAGCACACTGGATACAGCAAAGGCTATGGGCCCTGACAACATCCCGGCTGTCGCGCTGAAGACTTGCGCTCCAGAACTAGTCACAGCTCTAGCCAAACTGTTCCAATGCAGCTACAGCACAGGCATCTACCCGACAATGTGGAAAACTGCTCAGGTATGTCTTATCCACAAAAAACAGGACAAATCCAATTCAGCCAATTACTGCCCCATCAGTCTACTCAATCATCAGCAAAGTGATGGAAGGTGTCGACAATGCTATCAAGTGGCACTTACTCACCAATAACCTGCTCACACGATGCTCAGTTTGGGTTCTGCCAAACCACTCAGCTCCAGACCTCTTTACAGCCTTGGTCCAAACAGACAACAGAGCTGAATTTCAGAGGTGAGGTGAGAGTGACTGTCCTTAACATCAAGGCAGCATTTGACCGAGTATAGCATCAAGGAGACCTAGTAAAATTGAAGTCAATGGGAATCAGGGGGAAAGCTCTCCACTGGCTGGAGTTAAACCTAGTACAAAGGAAGATGGTTGGCTCAGAAGATCAAGATGTTGAATCAGTTTGGGTGGAGATAAGGAATAATAAGGGGGAAAAGTCATTGGTGGGCATAGTCTATAGGCCCCCTAACAGTAGCTACACTATTGGACGGAGTATAAATCAAGAAATAATGGAGGTTCATAACAAATGAACAGCAATAATCATAGGTGCTTTAAACCTTCATGTTGATTGTATAAAGCTAATTGGCCAGGGTAGCCTTGAGGAAATGTTCACAGAGTGTATCCGGGATACTTTCCTTGAACAGTACGTTGCAAAACCAACCAGTGAGCAGGCTATCTTAGATCTGGTACTGTGTAATGAGACAGGATTAATAAACGATCTCCTAGTAAAGGATCCTCTAGGAATGAGTGACCATAACAGGTTGAGTTTCAAATTCAGTTGGAGGGTGAGAAAGTTGGATCTCAAACCAGTGTCCTGGTTCTCAAGTTGGATCTCAAACCAGGAGACTACAAAGGTATGAAGGCAGAGTTGGTTAAAGAGAATTGGGAAAATAGATTAAAGAGTGGGACAGTTGATGAGCAGTGGTAGACATTTAAGGAGCTATTTCATAACTCGCAACAAAAATATATCCCAATGAGAAGGAAAAGCTGTAAGAGAAGAGATAACCATCCATGGCTAACTAAGGAAATAAGGGATGGTAGCAAATTAAAAACAAGGGCATATAATGTGGCCAAGACTAGTGGGAGGCCAAAGGATTGGGAAAATTTTAAAAGCTACAAAGAATGACTAAAAATATAATAAAGAGAGGGAATAGATTATGAAAGTAAATGAGCATAAAATATAAAAACATATAGTAAGGGCTAGACTTTCCATTATTGTGCAGATTGCCCAAAAATGGACGATATTTTCAGCGTTGGCGTTTATTATGGGTTTTGAGATCGCCGGATTATCTTCCATTTTCAAACCCCCTAGTTTCCACTTTATAAAATGGGCGTTAGCGGGAGTGATGTGAAATGGCCGTTGGCGCTATTTTTTTTCTTCTGTCGTAAAATGTCAGAGTCCATAGCAGCGCCATAGCAATGTCTTTTCCTGCATTTTAGGAGGTCAGGGGTCATCAATACATGTGCAGAAGAGGAGAGAGAGAGCAGTGAGGAAGAGAAAGCTTGTGTGAGTTTGTTGTGTAGGTGTTTGTGGTTTGTTTGGCGATTGTGAGAGTTTGGAAGGATTTTTATGAGGAGCACTCATTAAAAATAGTACTATTTAGTTCTGTGAGACAGAAATATCTGCCACAAAAATATTTAAAAAATGGAAGGCATGGAGGAGGCGAGAGATCACGATGTGGAGGTGGAGAAGGCTGGTGAAGGCAGTGAGGTTGGAGAGGAAGTGGAGATGGGAGGTCAAAAAAGAGCGAGGAGATTCTCAGACGAGGCAAATGCTGCCCTCCTGCAGAAGATGGAGTCACCTTCGGCATGGGAAGCTCACCCCGAAGGTTCATCAGAAGATTTGGACCGAAATCACTGAGGTGATCTCATCAGTGATGCATGAGGGCAACCAGTGCCGCAAGCGTTGCACCGACCTTGTCAGCTCCGGCAGAGTAAGTATTACACTTATTTACATTTACTTATATATTTATATAATTGGAATTGTAAGTGTAATGAGTAAACAAATTCAAATCTGATGTATTGCAGTTAGACCGGTAATGGTTTACTCAAATCCTATGTTTACAGTGTACGTGTTTAATTAATAATGATAATAATAATTATTATTATAACATCTGTTGGTTATGTGTTGTATCAGTATTTGTGACAGTACCTAGCAATGATCTTGTACAATGATCTTATGCCATGTGGTGCTGTTGTTACCTTTTGCAGAAGCTTTCGAAGAATAGGGCTGAGCAGTGGCGCACGGGTGGTGGCGCACCAGTGATGTGTGAGCTGACTGACCTTGAGGAGCGGGCGCTGGCACTAGTGGGGATCCACACCCGGTTGGCCACGCGTGCAGCAGCAGAACCTGATGTTATGCCACGTGAGTAAACTACTGCGTGATGTAAAGTCAATAGATGCCACACTCACTCATATCTGCACAATATATGATAGATGATCGATGAAAGTGTTATGTAATTAATGATGGGCTCATGAAAATCATTGTAATGCAGAATTTGGTTATGTTCATTAAATGTGATTTCTGTGATTATTTTGATAGCGGTCGTGTTGTTCTCATGCATATGCTGTGTGTAGCGTTTGAATTACCCTGTGACCCTAGCACCCCCTTCTCCTCTAATTACCTAATTTATGTTTTGTAGCTCAGCCAAGAGCGCAGTCACTGCCAACAGCATCGAGTCAAGGTGATGATCCGGTGGCGGTGTCTGCGGTGGATCGTGCTTCTGGTGTTGAGCAGCCCTGAATATCGCCCGTTGAGCTGCAGGTTGGCCTCTCCACTGACGACAGTGAAGAGTTGGAGGAGCCTGCAGCATCAACCTCAAGATCAAGCACACCTATTACATTTAGTGCTCCTGTGGCCATGTCCTCCTCCACTGTGGAGGTAGCAGGCCCAAGCACTTTGCCGCAGGGCACCCCATGTGTCTCCATGCCGGCGCCGACCCCGTGGAAGTTAGTACGACGCAGCAGGACTGCTCCACGATCAGCAGATCTCAGCGGGGACATGGTACATTTGTCCAGGAAAAGTGTTGACATAGGTCAGCAGATCCTCCAGACAATGGAGGGGCATATCCCAATAGCTGGCCACAATATCCGCGACCATGACGGAGACATGTGATGCGCCGTCATATGGCGCGGGTGTGTATTGCAAAAAGCTTATGATTTCGGGAAACTGCAACTGGTTGCTGATGCATCCAGGAGTCTGTCTAAGGCTGAGAGAGCCTACAGCATGATTGAAAAAGAACCGTTAGCATGTGTCTATGGGGTAAAGAGAATGCATCAATGCCTGTTTGGGCTAAAATTCGAATTGGAAACGGACCATAAGTCACTTATATCCCTGTTTTCCGAGAGTAAAAGGATAAATACCAACGCATCGGCGCTCACGTTGTCCGCATACAACTACCGCCATCCGCCACAGGCCAGGCACAGAAAACTGCGCTGATGGTCTCAGTAGGTTGCCATTGCCCACCACGGGGGTGGAAATGGTGCAGCCCGCAGATCTAGCCATGGTTATGGAAGCATTTGAGAGTGAGCAATCACCCGTCACTGCCCGGCCGATCAAAACCTGCACAAGCCAGGACCCCTTATTATCTCTAGTCAAAAGCTATGTGCTTCACGGGAGCTGGTCCAGTGTCCCAGTGGAAATGTAGGAAGAGATAAAGCCGTTCCAGCAGTGCAAAGATGAAATGTCTATACAGGCAGACTGCCTTCTGTGGGGCAATTGAGTAGTGGTCCCCAAGAAGGGCAGAGACACCTTCATCAATGACCTCCACAGTACTCACCCAGGCAGCGTAATGATGAAAGCGATAGCCAGATCCCACGTGTGGTGGCCCGGTATCGATGCGGACTTAGAGTCCTGCGTTCACAGATATAATACATGCTCGCAGTTAAGCAATGTACCCAGGGAGGCGCGCTATGTTTATGGTCTTGGCCCTCCAAACTGTGGTCTAGGGTGCACGTCGACTATGCAGGCCCGTTCTTGAGTAAAATGTTCCTTGTGGTTGTAGACGCGTACTCCAAGTGGATTGAATGTGAGATAATGTGGGCTAGCACGTCCACTGCCATCATGAAAGCCTATGGGCCATGTTTGCCATACACGGCCTACCCGATGTCCTGGTGAGCGACAAGGGGCTATGTTTTACCAGTGCTGATTTCAAATAATTCATGACCTGTAACGAGATCAAACATGTCACATCTGCCCTGTTTAAACCAGCGTCCAATGGTCAGGCAGAGAGAGCAGTGCAAACCATCAAGCAAGGCTTGAAGAGGGTAACTGAAGGCTCACTGCAGACTTGCCTATCCCGAGTCCTGCTTAGCTACCGCACAAGACCCCACTCACTCACTGGGATCCCACCTGCTGAACTGCTCATGAAAAGACAAGGCTCTCGTTAGTTCACCTTGATCGACATGAACAGGTAGAGAGCTGACGGCTTCAACAAAGTGCATACCATGATAGCGCAAATGTGTCACGCAAAATTGAAATCAATGATCCTGTATTTGTATTAAATTATGGACAAGGTCCCAAATGGCTTCCCAACACCGTCATGGCCAAAGTGGGGAGCATGGTGTTTCAGGTCAAATTTTCAAATGGACTCATTCACCGGAAACACTTGGACTAAATCAAACTCAGATTCACGGACTATCCTGAGCAATCCATCTACCTTTTTGATCCCCCAACATGCACACTAGTGGCAACCGGCACCACGGTTGACCACGAAGCAGAACCCATCATCCACAGCAGCCCTGCAGGGCCCAACACACCAGCCAGCCCAGCAAGACCAGCTGCACAGCAGCCCAGCGAGGGCCTAACAAATGATTCAACAACATCGAGACGATCAACCAGGGCAAGAAGGGCCCCAGTTTGACTCACATTGCCAATAGTTACACTACTGACTTTGGGGGGGGGGGGAGTGTTGTTATATATGTGGACTTGTATTTACCATGTACAGCCACCAGCGGGCTCAGCCCCTGGAGTCCCAAGGGATCCCATAATTCCTTGGGAGCACAGGTATTTAAGGAGGCTTCACAGGCTGGAGAGGCACTCTGGAAACCTGCAATGAAAGACTAAGGTCACACTTTACTTTGAGCTCACAGTGTTCAGTCTGACTCTTTCTCCATACACAAGAATAATGAGGTGATCTTATCAAAACATATGAGATAATGAGGGAGCTCGACAAGGTGGTCGTAGAGAGGATATTTCCACTCATAGGGGAAACTAAAACTAGAGGTTATAGTCTCAGAATAGGGGGCCACCCATTTAAAAATGAGATGAGGAGGAATTTCTTCCCTCAGAGGGTTGTAAATTTGTGGAATTCTCTGCGCCAGAGAGCTGTGGGGGTTGGGTGTTTGAATATATTTAAGATGGATATAAACAGATTTTTGAGCGATAAGGGAATAAAGGGTTATGGGGAACGGGCAGGGAAGTGGAACCGAGTCCATGATCAGATCAGCCATGATCTTATTAAATGGCAGAGCAGGCTCCAGTGCTCAAATGACCTACACCTGCTCCTATTTGCTATGTTCTTATGGTTGTGATTGTTGGAGACCTATCATATCAGTCACAGGACATCGCTGGAGGAATTCCTCAGGGCTGTGTCCGAGGCTGAACCACCTTCAGCAGCTTCATCAATGAACTTCCCGCCATCTTAACGTCAGAAGTGGGGATGTTCACTGATGATTGCACAGTGTTCAGTTCTGTTGAAACTCCTCAGATATGAAGCAGTATCCCCGTGCCCCCATGCAGCAAGACCTGGACGACATTCAGGCTTGGACTGGTAAGTGGGAATGGCGCACAAATGTCAGGCAATGACAATATCTAACAAGAGAGATTCTAACCACCACCCCTTAACATTCAACGGTATTACCATCGCTGAATCCCCCACCATAGAAACATAGAAAATAGTTGTAGGAGCAGGCCATTCGGCCCTTCGAGCCTGCCCCACCATTCAACATGATCATGGCTGATCATGCAACTTCAATACCCCATTTCTGCTTTCTCTCCATATCCCTTGATCCCTTTAGCCGTAAGGGTCACATCTAACTCCCTTTTGAATATATCTAACGAACTGGCCTCAACAACTTTCTGTGGTCGAGAATTCCACAGGTTCACAATTCTCTGAGTGAAGAAGTTTCTCCTCATCTCAGTCCTAAATAGCTTACCCCTGATTCTTAGACTGTGATCCCTGGTTCTGGACTTCCCCAACATCGGGAAACATTCTTCCTGCATCTAGCCTGTCCAATCCCGTCAGAATTTTATATGTTTCTATGAGATCCCCTCTCATTCTTCTGAATATAAGCCGAGTCGATCCAGTCTTTCTTCATATGTCAGACCTGTCATCTCGGGAATCAGTCTGGTGAACCTTCGTGCACTCCCACAATAGCAAGAATGTCCTTCCTCATATTAAGAGACCAAAACTGTACACAATATTCAAGGTGTGGCCTCACTAAGGCCCTGTACAACTGCAGTAAGACCTCCCTGCTCCTATACTCACATCCCCTTGCTATGAAGGCCAACATGCCATTTGCCTTCTTCGCCACCTGCTGTACGTGTTATATATGTGGACTTGTATTTACTCTGTACAGCCATCAGAGGGCTCATTCCCATAATCCCTTGGGAGCACAGGTATTTAAGAAGGCTTCGCAGGTTGGAGAGGCACTCTGGAGACCTGCAATAAAAGACTAAGGTCACACTTTACTTTGAGCTCACAGTGTTCAGTCTGACTCTTTCTCCATACACAACAGTACCTCCATGCCAATTTTCAGTGACTGATGTACCATGACACCCAGGTCTCGTTGCACATCCTGGGGCTCACCATTGACCAGAAACTTAACTGGACCTGCCTCATAAATACTGTAGCTACAAGAGCAGGTTAGAGGCTCACCTCCTGACTCCCCGAAGCTACAAGGCACAAGTCAGGAGTATGATGGAATACTCTTCACTTTTTAAAATGATGACAGGTTTTGACAGAATGGATACAGAGAGAATGTTTCCATTTGTGTGGAAGAGCGTAACTACCACCACCTTCTTAAGGGCGATTAGTAATGGGCAATAAATCACATCCCAGGAACGAATAAAAACAAATAATTTGGCTGGACTTTGCCAGTGTGTGCTGGGCCCAGGATGGTGGGAGTGGTCCAAGCCGGGGGAGTCCGATCCCCCGGAATTAATTCAAAATCCCCGGGGGGAGTCCGATCCCTGACCCCAGGGTTGAATTGCGATCCCCGTGTTTTTTCCAGGTCTGGGGCTGGGGGGGGCGGTGGGGGGGGGGGAGTCCGATCCGGGTGTGGGAGGGGTCTGATCGCTGCAAAACCTACTGTACAGGCCTGGTCTTGATACATCATTAACAAAATCTTACAAGTAAGGAATAAGTAACCACTGCTGTAAGAATACCACACAGTTCTCTGATAGATTCCTATAATGCCAATTAATCAAGTGTCACTGGTTTTGTGACAGACAATAAAATCACTATAGCTTCAAAATAGTCACCAATCTCAAATCACTCTGTAAGCTAATCTTAAATCACTGTTTATTTAGTAGAATTTTGTGATTACCAGAATTTATTTAAAGCATTGTACCATCAGACGGTCAAAAAATATATAGTATTGATTTCACAACCACAGTGACAATAGGCTGATAAATCTCTTGCTTTTTCGTCTCATTCAACGTGGCATAACTGTTGATAACTAAGAGTCACATTTGAAGAACTTAAGACTACTTAAATGCATTCAGAATACTATTAAAAACATCTCCACTGGTGCAAATACTAGCTAAGGAGCACAGCCGATTTCTGTTTGCCAAATGGGATTTATTTATCGGGTATTTGCAGCAAAAATATTAGTATCTGATGCACAATTTCTTGCAGATGTTTAATTTTAATAAAAGACTATCAAGCAGAAACATGCTGTAGTCTGGTATATAAACAAATTAATAATCATGCCACATAATATAAAGGCTTCCCACTAATATTACACACATTTCCAGCTACGTAATGGCACTTTGACCCTTGCTCCTTGAGTATTGCACTCCCCTGCAGTGCACGGCATTGATGGGCTCAATTTTCCCCAAAGTATTTTTTTGGCATACTTACGCCCTATAGAGTTACGCCATATTTTTTGGGGCCTAAGTACGGCAAAAAAAAAAATTCAAAGTTTCCCCGTTGGATCTCTTCATTTTGGCGTGGCATAACCCGGTCTTTAGTTTTGGGAATAGAGCCTTGATGTGCGCCAAAAAGATTGGGCTGCCATGGTAACTAGGGACACAATGTGAACTGAGGCTGCAAAGTCAAGCATACAGCCAGCTCCCAACACATTAAAAGAATTGGAAAACACATAGCAACAACTTACCTCCAACCCCGCCCGAAGGGCTTGCCGGTCCGGTCCCATTCTCCTGGTCCGGTCCCATTCTCGATCTCCCGGACGGGGACACACACACACACACACACACACACACACACTCTCTCTCTCTCTCTCTGGGACCGGACCGGGAAACCCTTCGGGCAGGGTTGGAGGTAAATTGCTGCTATGTATTTTCTTTTAGTGTGTCCGGGTATCTGCTGTGCCGATTTCCATACCTGCGCAGATTTCCTTAACTCTCCGGAAGGTTTTCTGGAGAGGCCACATACGCTGGCCGAAGCAGAACTGGAGTAACTGACCTAAAAAAAATCGTAACTAACCGAGTTACACTGGTGCAAATTGATTGGGGAAACTTTGGTTTTTCAACTTAGGTCAAAAAGAGCAGCCTGCTCCAAAAAAAACAGCGCAAATCACTGGGGAAAATTAAACCCATAATGTGGGGCCAGCTCATTTAAATCATATTTTGGTACTCCCAATACACAATAGACTAGAACTTGTATGTATTGGCCACAAATATCCTGTGCCAGTAAAGGGTTCCATCTTTAAAGTGAAGTTGGCTACAAACACACAAAATGGCAAAAGTAAGGCATAGAGGCAGAGCACTACCATTCCAAAAGTGTTGCTTTGGAGGTACAACTGCAGATGCTACAGAAAAGGGTATATTTTTTGAAACTGAGAGAAACCCTCCAGTTAATAATACCAACAGAGCAGCTGGCTGGAGGTTGTTGAACTAGGTAATGCTGTCTCATCAGTGTCTCAAACCCATACCCAGTAGGTGGATGAGCAAAGCGCAGTTAATAGAGTGTATTTGGATTTTCAAAAACCCTATGATAAAGTATTGCAAAAAGGCTGCTAAGCAAGATTGCATCTTGTGGGATTGGCAGGCAGATATAAGGCTGGATAAAGAATTGGCTCCATTCACATAAACAGAAGACATGTATCTATGGTAGAAGCTCTGCCTGGAAGCCAGTCACAGGTGCAATCCTGCAGAGATTGGTGTTCACCATTTTTACTCACAATGTATATGAAGGTAGTGGAGGAATGATCAACAAATTTGAAGATAATACGGATATGTGTGGGTGTTCGGAACTTAGGTGACAAAAATAGGTCACAGGTTGAATTTGATACAATGGAGGAATAGCCCCATGTCTGGCAGATTTATTTATAAATAAACAGGTACAGCAAGGTACATTTAGGCAAAGGCAATTCCAAATAGGTTTATACCATGCAGGATTGCATGCTCAAGGTAGCTTAGCAGGAAAAGGACCTGGAGGTTATAGTTCACAAGTCAATGTAGGTCTATGACCAGCGCATGAGTCTGTTGTGCAAGTGAATAGGATGTTAGGATCCATAGTTAGGACAATTAAATATAAAACTAGCGCTCTGGTCAGATCACACTACAAGTACTGTTCTGGTCACAGAGACATAAGGGAGTGGAGGGAAGAGCCATAAAGCAGGTTCCAAATGTTAAAAATATAAGTGATGAAGAAAGACTGTAAGAACTTGGGCTTTTCAACCTTGAAGGAAGGCATCTTGGAGATTATCATATAGAGATACATAAGATCGTTAACACGGGACAATAACTTTCCCAACAGGAGTTTCCCTCTATCTGGCGTAGAGGTATGCTACATTCTGCAAGCAGACCTCAAGCCCACCTCCAGAAAGACTTGCATTTATCTAGCACCTTACACGACCCAAGGATGACCCAAAGTGCTTTACAGCCAATGAAGCACTTTTGAAGTGTAGTCACTGTTGTAATGTAGGAATCATTAAAATTGTAACACGGCAAATGTGTGCAACGTGAAAACCATATTTTAGATAGATATTGTAAATTAGTATGGTTTTATGGTTGTAATCCCATATCAGAATTCAGATCACGGTTGTAAATTATTCATATTTACTTTTCATTGGTGCCTTTCATTGCTTTGATATGGTTACTGCCTTGCAATAATTGCTAGGTTCTTTCAAAGTGATAGGATGCAATTCCCACCCATAAAATTCCAGATAAAAAAAGACTTACATTTATATAGCATCTTTAATGGCCTCAGGATGTCCCAAAGCGCTTTACAACCAACAAAGTACATTTGAAGTGTAGTCACTGTTGTAATGTAGGAAACACGGCAGCCAATTTGCACACAGCAAGGTCCCACAAACAGCAATCTGATAATGACCAGATAATCTGTTTTTAGTGGAATTGGTTAAAGGATAAATATTGGGTGGACACCAGTGAGTTACTCCCTTACTCTTCTTTGAAATAGTGCCATGGGATCTTTTACATCCACTTGAGAGAGTAGATGGGGCCTCGGTTTACCATCTCATCTGAAAAACGACACCTCTGACAGTGCAACACCTAGGGCTAGAACCTCCACTTTTGAGCTTATCGCCCAAAAATGAGCGTTATTTCCGGCATGGATGTTACAAAAGGGTTTTCAGATCACCGGCTTCTCGCCCATTCTCAAAATACCTAGTTTACATTTTTGAAAATGGGCGTTACTGCGAGTGATATCAAATGGGCGGTAGCGTTAAATTTTTCTGACCGTCTGCCGTAAAGTGTGGCCGTCCTAGCAACGGCATGGCAACGCTTGATTTCCGCAATTCAGGCGGTCAAGGGTCATCATGACATGCGCAGAAGAGGAGACAGAGAGAGGGGGAGCTCAGAGGCACTGAAAGCTTGTGTGGCTGTGGTGTGTGCTTGTTTGGCTGTTGAGGGAGGAACGACAGAGATTCACCAGCAGCAAAAAGCCTACTAAGCACCAAGAACATAGTTGGCACTGAATTTTTGTCCAACAAATAAGATATAACATGGAAGGGATGGAGGAGGCCCTGCAGCTACTAGCCAGAAACACTGGTGGCAGAGGGCTCCCAGTGGTCCCGGAGCACGGCACTGCACCCCAAGGTGATGTACCTCCATTGCCAACCACACATGAGAGCCAGCAGCAACATCTTGCTTATGGCTCAGAGCACGCTCCCACCTCGGGACTGTCCTCTCCTGTATCCGTCCAAGCAGCCGTCAACCTCCCCGCCCAATGAAGCATCACCACGGCCAGGCTTGCTTGGAGTCAGGAGGGGAAGGGGTAGAGGTGAGGACGAGAAACGGGGTGGGGTGGGGGGAGGGTTGGTTTGTACAGAAATACTGATGATTTCAGACTAATGTTCGGTTTAAACGTTTTTTATTGAACAAAACCTTGCAGCACATTGGCTCAGATAGCTGCACCATTACACGCTGGTGATTCCTTAACATCAAAGGGTATAATCACACTTAAATTCAACCAACTTAAACTTTAACTGTCACTAAGGTGATGCCCACCATTGATGTATGACCTGCACACCCAGCAGTGTGTCAGTCTTGTAAATAACACCAGCGTTCTTTCAGGCAAAGCGATCATTGATGAGCTCCTGACATAATGCTCTTGCAGCTATCATGCCACCAGGGGCCCTTTCATGCGGTCTACAGGGGGGCGGGGGCATGGCTTCAGCGTTAGCATGATTGTCTGGCCCGATGTCAACGTCCGCCTCCTTGTCCCCCTCTTCCTCTCTCTGGTGAGGTGGACTGTCAGACTTATCAGGCAATTCTTGTCCCCTTCTGATAGCCAAGTTGTGTAGCATGGAGCACACCACCACGAATTGAGCTATCTGCTCAGGGTGGTATTGGAGCTCGCCTCCTGAGTGGTCCAGGCATCTAAAGCGCTGCTTCAGCACTCCAATGGTTTTTTCCACGATATTGCGAGTTGCTCTGTGTCTCTCATTGTATCGCCTCACGGCCTCGGTGTGGGTATCATGCAGCGGGGGTCATCAGCCAGGTGGCGAGGCCATATCCTTTATCCCCAAGATCCAGCATTGACCTTGTGGTTCATTGTTAAACAAGTCAGATACAGTGCTCTCACGCAGGATGTGTGCATCATGGATGCTGCCCGGAAATTGAGCATTCACTGCCAGTATAATTTGCTGGTGGTCGACAACCAGCTGGACATTCAGGGAGTGGAATCTCTTGCGGTTCCTGAAAACCTCAACATCTTGAAAAGGTGCCCAAATAGAAACATAGAAACATAGAAAATAGGTGCAGGAGCAGGCCATTCGGCCCTTCGAACCTGCACCGCCATTCAATATGATCATGGCTAATCATGCAACCTCAGTACCCCACCCCTGCCTTCTCTCCATACCCCCTGATCCCTTTAGCTGTAAGGACCACATCTAACTCCCTTTTGAATATGTCCAATGAACTGGACTCAACAACTTTCTGTGGCAGAGAATTCCACAGGTTCACAACTCTCTGGGTGAAAAAGTTTCTCCTCATCTCAGTCCTATATGGCTTACGCCTTATCTTTAGACTGTGACCCCTGGTTCTGAACTTCCCCAACATCGGGAACATTCGATCTGCATCTAACCTGTCCAGTCCCGTCAGAATTTTATAAGTTTCGATGAGATCCCCTCTCATTCTTCTAAATTCCAGTGAGTATAAGCCAAGCTGATTCAGTCTTTCCTCATTTGTCAGTCCTGCCATCCCGGGAATCAGTCTGGTGAACCTTCACTGCACTCCCTTAACAGCAAGCACGTCCTTCCTCAGATTAGGAGATGAAAACGGCACACAATACTCATGGTGTGGTCTCACCAAAGCCCTGTACAACTGCAGTAAGACCTTCCTGCTCCTATACTCAAATCCCCTTGCTATGAAGACCAGCATGCCATTTGCTTTCTTTACTGCCTGCTGTACCTGCATACCTACCTTCAATGACTGATGTACCATGACATCTATGTCTCTTTGCACCTCCCCTTTTAGTAATCTGTCACCATTCAGATAATAATCTGCCTTCCTGTTTTTGCCACCAAAGTGGATAACCTCACATTTATCCACATTATACTGCATCTGGCATGCATTTGCCCACTCACCTAACCTGTCCAAGTCACCCTGCAGCTTCTTAGCATCCTCCTCGCAGCTCGCACGGCCACCCAGCTTAGTGTCATCTGAAAATTTGGAGATATTATCTTCAATTCCTTCATCTAAATCATTAATGTCTATTGTAAATAGCTGGGGTCTCAGCACTGAACCCTGCGGCACCCCACTAGTCACTGCCTGCCATTCTGAAGCTTCCTGTCTGCTAACCAGTTCTCTAACCATGTCAATACATTACCCCCAATACCATATGCCTTAATGTTGCACACTAATCTCTTGTCAAAAGCCTTTTGAAAGTCCAAATACACCATATCCATTGGTTCTCCCTTATCCACTCTACTAGTTACATCCTCAAAAAATTCCAGAAGATTTGTCAAGCATGATTTCCCTTTCATAAATCCATGCTGACTTGGACCGATCCTGTCACTGCTTTCCAGATGCGCTGCTATTACATCTTTAATAATTGATTCCAGCATTTTCCTCACCACCAATGTCAGATTAACCAGTCCATAATTCCGTTTTCTCTCTCCCTCCTTTTTTAAAAAGTGGGGTTACATTAGCTACCCTCCAATCCATAGGAACTCATCCAGAGTCCATGGAATGTTGGAAAATGACAACCAATGTATCTACTATTTCTCGGGCCACTTCCTTAAGTACTCTGGGATGCAGACTATCAGGCCCTGGGGATTTATTGGCCTTCAGTCCCTTCAATTTCCCTAACACCATTTCCTGACTGATAAGGATTTCCCTCAGTTTCCCCCTTCTCACTAGGCCCTCGGTCCCCTAGTATTTTCGGGAGGTTATTCGTGTCTTCCTTAGTGAAGACAGAACCAAAGTATTTGTCCAATTTTTCTGCCAGTTCCTTGTTCCCCATTATGAATTCACCTGATTCTGACTACAAGGCACCTACATTAGTCTTCACTAATCTTTTTCTCTTCACATATCTATAGAAGCTTTTGCAGTCAGTTTTTATGTTCCCTGCAAGCTTACTCTCATACTCTATTTCTCTCCCCTAATTAAACCCTTAGTCCTCCTCTGCTGAATTCTAAATTTCTCCCAGTCCTCAGGTTTGCTGATTTTTCTGGCCAATTTATATGCCTCTTCCTTGGATTTAACACTTTCCCTAATTTCCCTTGTTAGCCACGATTGAGCTACCTTCCCTTTTTTATTCTTACGCCACACAGGGATGTACAATTGCTGTAACTCATCCATGTAATCTTTAAATGTCTGCCATTGCCTATCCACCGTCAACCCTTTAAGCATCATTCTCCAGTCTATCCTAGTCAATTCACATCTCATACCGTCAAAGTTTCCTTTCTTTAATTTCAAGACCCTAGACTCTGAATTAATTGTGTCACTCTCCATCTTAATGAAGAATTCTATCATATTATGGTCACTCTTCCCCAAGGGGCCCCGCACGACCAAATTGCTAATTAATCCTCTCTCGTTACACAAGACCCAGTCTAGGATGGCCTGCTCTCAAGTTGGTTCCTCGACATATTGGTCTGGAAAACCATCCCTTATACACTCCAGGAAATCCTCCTCCGCAGTATTGCTACCGGTTTGGTTTGCCCAATCAATATGTAGATTAAAGTCACCCATGATAACTGCTGTATCCTTATTGCACTTGTCCCTAATTTCCTGTTTCATGCCATCCCCAACCTCCCTACTACTGTTTGGTGGTCTGTATACAACTCCCACTAATGTTTTCTGCCCTTTGGTGTTTTGCAGCTCTACCCATATAGATTCCACATCATCCACGCTAGTTTCCTTCCTTGCTATTGCGTTAATCTCCTCTTTAACCAGTAACGCTACCCCACCCGCTTTTCCTTCCTGTCTGTCCTTCCTGAATATTGAATACCCCTGGGTGTTGAGTTCCCAGCCTTGGTTACTCTGGAGCCATGTCTCCCTAATCCCAATTACATCATACCCGTTAACAGCTATCTGCGCAGTCAATTCATCCACCTTATTACGAATGCTCCTCGCATTGATAATCAGAGCCTTCAGGCTTGTTTTTTAAGACTCTTTGTCCTTCTTGAATTAGGTTGTAATGTGGCCCTTTTTGATTATTGCCCTTGATTTCTTTGCCCTCCACTCTTGCTTTTCTCCTTCCTACATTTTGCTTCTGCCCCCATTTTACTTCCCTCTGTCTCCCTGCATAGATTCCCATCCCCCTGCCATTTTAGTTTAAATCCTGCCCAGGTGCAGACCGTCCGGTTTGTACTGGTCCCACCTCCTCCAGAACCGGTTCCAATGTCCCAGGAATTTGAATCCCTCTCTCTTGCACCATTCCTCAAGCCACGTATTCATCTGAGCTATCCTGCAATTCCTACTCTGACTAGCACATGGCACTGGTCGCAATCCTGAGGTCCTCCTTTTAATTTAACTCCTAGCTCCCTAAATTCAGCTTGTGCGACCTCATTCCATTTTTTACCTATATCGTTGGTACCTATATGTACCACGACAGCTGGCTGTTCACCCTCCCCCTCCAGAATGTGCTGCAGCTTCTCTGAGACTTCCTTGACCCTTGCACCAGGAGGCAACATACCATCCTGGAATCTTGTTTGCAGCTGCAGAAATGCCTATCTATTCCCCTTACAATAGAATCCCCTATCACTTTAGCTCTCCTACTCTTTTTCCTGCCCTCCTGTGCAGCAGAGCCACCCCTGGTGCCATGGACTTGGCTGCTGCTGCCTTCCCCTGATGAGTCATCCCCGCAACAGTACCCAAAGCGATGTATCTGTTTTGGAGGGAGATGACCACAGGGGACCTCTGCACTACCTTCCTTCCACTGCTTTTCCTGATGGTCATCCATTCCCTATCTGGCTATGCAATCTTTCCCTGCGGTGTGACCAACTCACTGAACATGCTATTCACGACATCCTCAGCATCGCGAATGCTCCACAGTGAATCCATCCGCAGCTCCAGTGCTGTCATGTAGTCTAACAGGAGCTGCAGCTGGATACACTTCCTGCACATGTAGTTGTTAGGGAATTTCCCACATAGCACAGGAGGAGCATGACACGGGTCTGGGCTCTCCTACCATGACTTAACCCTCAGATTAACTTAATTGTTAACAACGCCAAAGGTTTCTTTCTGATAAGAAAAAGAAAAAAGATAAAAAGAAAAACTGCTCACCAATCAACCAGCCAATCACTTACCCTCTTGGATATGACGTCACATTTCGATTACTTTTTACTTCTTTCTTACTTTTGACCCTGCACCAGCTGCAGTTAGCTGTTCCTCCCCGAACTGCCGCCGACCTGGGACCACTGCTGTGCCTTTATAGGCCGCTGCTCACTCCTCACTGCTCCTTCCCGAACTGCGGTATGCATACAGTCTATTGCTCCCTGCACCTTGGGGAAGTTTGCAATTCTGGAGAAACCTAGAGCCCTCTGTGCTTCCTTGTTCATCGGGAAGTTGATCAAGTCCTTCCTGTGTGTGTACAGGGCTTCAGTGACCTGTCCAATGCAGCGATGTGTGGCATGCTGAGAAAGTCCACAAATTTCGCCAGCTATGGCCTGAAAAGAACCCGAGGCATAGAAGGACAGTGCCACGGTGACTTTGACCTCGACGGACAGTGCAGTTCTGATGGTGTTGGCAGGCTGCAGGTCTGCCCTTATCAGCTGGCATACCTCAGTGATAACCTCTTTGTGGAAGCGCAGTCTGCGAAGGCAGGTGGTGTCGGACAAGTCGAGGTAAGAATGCTTCTCCTTGTACTTGCGGGGGTGTAACGTCTGGTCCTCCTCATCTGTCTGTCACTTCGTTCATTGGGCACATAATGCAGTGCAGCATTCCTTCGGCGATGTCGAGTCAGCTGCATGTATTTGGTCACCAAGAGAGGGTGAGAAAGGACAGGCTCCATTGCAGTAGCTCCATGTTGTCCACTGATTGCACACAAACAAGGAATGTCCCGACGAGCACACCTCTTCAATTCCAATCGGTCACAGTGTGGTCAAGATGTTTTTAGAGATGTTCACATCAACTCCGACAACCTGCAGAGTACATCCGAACTCCACCGAAGTTGAAGCACAGCAGCCTATTAAAGCATGAAACATGTGATCTGCAACATGGCATTCATATCGCTGTGTTTCGTTCCGGTTAGTTGCACTTTTTGCGGGCGTTTTTTTGAGCGAGCGATAGTCTGGGCGAAATGTGTGCGAGGTGGTGAAATTGACAATGGCCGATCTCCATGGCTGCTAGTTTGGGTAAATATGCTCTTTACTATAAAAAATAGTTGCCGGGCGTTAATATTGAATCTTGGCGTTAATTCCATGCGGAAAGTAACGCTGGGCGATATTATGGGCGTTGAATTTGCCCATCCTGCTGATTCTGTCCCAAAAAAGTGAGCGGTGGTAATATTTTTTCTCGACGTTGGGGAAAGTAACGCTTGGCGATAAGTTTCCGAAAAATGCCCGCCAGTTTCCATTTTGTGCCAAAATGGGTGATATATGGGCGTTATACGTCATTTCAGTGGTAAAATGGGCGTTAAGTGGGTGTTAAGTAGACAAAAAAAGTGGAGGTTCTAGCCCCTAGACTTATGAACAGCAATAGGCATTTACTCCTCAAGCCTGTTCCGTCACTCAATGAGAGCATGGTTCAATTGTGACCTAACTCCATATACCTGCCTTTGGCCCATATCCCTTAATACATTTGCTTAACAAAAATCTATCAAGCTCAGATTTAAAATTAACAATTGATCCAGCATCAATTGCCGTTTGCAGAAGAGAGTTCCAAACCTTTACCACTCTAACTTCACTCCTGAAAGGCCTGGTTCTAATTTTTAGACTATGTCCCCGAGTCCTCGACTCTCCAATCAGCGAAAATAGTTTCTCTCTATCTACCCTATCAGTTCCCCTTATTATCTTGAAAACTCTCAAACTTAGACAATGGATTCCTGAGATCACCTACAGGGCTACAGACCACGAGCTGGAAAGTAGGATTAGGCTGGATAGCTCTTGGTGGCCAACGTAGACACGATGGGCCAAAATGGCCACCTTTCTATGATTCTATGATCCATGGGTTTTCCAACATCTAATATATTAAGAAGCTATTGCTTAATCTTGGTTCTGGAGAATAGGGTCTATCCCACTATCATGGTAGTGTGAGTTTGTGGTTACACTTCACCACAGACCCTGCTATGTGTCACTCTAACTTCCCGTCCCATTTCAGGCTGCTTTCTTAGCAATATAAAAATAATTAAGGACTTTTTGTAGCTCAAGGGAGGCTGCTTAAATGCTGCCTCCATAGTGTCAAATGAAGGTCACTTCATATGAAAAATTGGAATGTAATGATGTGGGTCAGATACAGAAAACTTTGGAGGGGGTGATGTGATGCAGTGTTTAATAGCATGCACATGCTTCAACAATATGGGATCGGAGGAGAGAGGCAATTTGTTTTCAATTCAATCTACTCTGGCTTACTGCTCTGCAAAATTGAATTAGAGACTGTGGAAAAAAATGGAGAGGTTCACAATCTTCGTGAAAGAGGTGGTAGGAATCAGAGCCCAGACCACACAGATAGAACTAAAGGGTTCTTCCTGATGCAAGAATCAATGAAGCAAAATAGCAGAGAAGCAACACAATAAGCACAAAAACAAAAACAGTCAGACAACAGTGCAACAAAGCACAATGGGAGAGCATTTAAAAACAGCGCAGGATCCCAGCAGCAGCGACAGTGTAGCAGAGCACTTCGAGAGAGTGGAGCATTTTAAAACAGCATGGGAACCCAGCAGCACAGGCAGCACAGCAGAGGCATATCAGGAGAGCGGATTCAAAAACAATAAAAAAAACAGGGAGTGATATCACAGGACAGCGGATAGGTGATTGGTTGATGAGTATTACATTTTTTTTCCCTAAGCTAGGACAATGGTTTAAACTAAGAGCGGGAAACTAATAACGTATTTAATTAAATTAAAAACTTAACTATATAAACTAATTGATATAATTATAAATAACTGTTAAATAAAGATTTTAACTAATTAAATAAATAAAACAAGGTTAGACTAAAACATGGTAGAGAATGTCTGGAGTGCAGTATGTGGGAGTTTGTGGGCAATGTGACTGTCCAGAGCAAACTCATCTGCAGTAGATGTCTCTGTCTTAAATCTTTCCGGCTCAGAGACATTGAGCTGGAGTGCAATTTGGAGACACTCTGACACATAAGGGAGGGAGCTGAGTATCTGCACAGTTTGCTCAAGACCTCGGTCACACTTTGTAGAGAAATGCAGGTTTAGAACAGAGTTGGTGTGACCGATAGTGTGCAGAATAAGAAAGGGAATGAGGATCCACAGAAACTGATCCTATCCAACAGGTACAATGTACTTGCTACCTGTGAGGATAAGGATAAAGACTATCAGAAGTACAGCTAGAATGTGGACCATGGCACTTGGGAGCAGGAGATGTCCTAAGGTGGGGAAGAAGAGGAGAGGAAGCGAAATGTGGTAGTTGTAGGGGATTCTATAATTAAGGGGACAGATTGCATCCTTTGTAAGCAAAATTGAGAGTCCCACATGGTATGTTGCCTACCTGGTGCCAGGGTGAGAGACATCTCGAACCGGGTTGAAAAGATATTGAAGAGTGAGTTGGAGGATCCAATCGTTGAGGTCCATGTTGGGACCAACAACATAGGGAAGAGTAGTCAGGAGGTCCTGTTTGGAAGTGGCAGGAACTAGGAGCTAAATTACATAACAGGACCTGAGCCACGTACAAATTGGCGTAGGGATAAGCTGATTAGGGAGGTGAACACGTGGCTAAAGGAGTCATGTGGGAAAGAGGGGTTCCATTTCATGGGGCACTGGCACCAGTATTGAGACAGGAAGGAACTGTACCATTAGATGGACTCCACCTGAATCGGTCTGGGACCAGGGTCCTAGTGGAAAAGATAAATTGGATGGTCACAAGGACTTTAAACTAGTAAATGGTGGGAGGGCTCAGGTGGAAATTGTAGTATAAATAGTAGTTCAAAAACAAATGAAAAGGAAGCGAGTAGAGTCAGAAATTGTGCTTTAGGCACTGCATTTAACCGGAAAACTAAAAGATGTAAAGTGATTAAACCAGGAGAGAGAAATAAGAAGCAAGAGAGTAAAACATTAGAGCTGAAGGACAGGCTAGGGTGTGAGGCCCAAATAAGCGTTCTTTATACAAACACAGAGAGTATAAGGAATAAATTGAATGAACTGCAGGCGTGAATTCAAGTTAGAGGGAATTACATGGTAGCTATTACTGAGACATGACGGCAAGAAGGTCAGGACTGGGAACTAATTATATCAGGTACTAAGGTCTACAGGAAAGATAGTGAAAATGGCAGAGGGGGAGGAGTATCCTTAGTGATTAAGGATTAAATCACTTCAATGATAAGAGAGGGTATAACGAGAGGTAAGCAGGCAGTGGAGACTTTTTGGGTAGAATTAAGAAATAGGAAAGCATTTAAGACTTTAGTGGGAGTTGTGTATAGGCCCCTTGGTAGCAGTTGTGAAGTGCTAGATTGTATAAATGCAGAGATTAGACAAGTGTGTAGCAAAGGTTTTAATGGGGGGTTTTAACTTTCATATAGATTGGGATAAGCAGACAAGCATCTATCAGAAATGTAGTGAATTTCTTGAGTGAACAAGGGGGCATGCTATATTAGATTTAGTAATGAGTCAAGAGCCAGATTTAGGTAACAGCCTAACTGTGCTTGAACATTTATCCAATAGTGATCATAACATGATTGAGTTCAATGTAGCATTTGAAAGGAAGAAACACAAATCAGTTGCTAAGATTCTAGATTTGGGTAGGGCCAACTTCAACAGGATGAGGCAGAGACTGTCCACAGTAAACTGTGTACATCTGTTAATGGGTAAGATGACAGAAGATCAGTTGGAGATGTTCAAAAAGATTTAAGGTGATATAGAACCAGTTTATGCCCCTGAGGGACAAGAGCTCTAGAACATAAGAACATAAGAAATAGGAGAAGTAGGCCATACGGCCCCTCGAGCCTGTTCCGCCGTTTAATACAATCATGGCTGATCCGATCATGGACTCAGGTCCACTTCCCTGCCCACTCTCCATAACCCCTTATTCCCTTATCGTTAAAGAAACTGTCAATTTCTGTCTTAAATTTATTCAATGTCCCAGCTTCCACAGCTCTCTGAGGCAGCGAATTCCACAGATCCACAACCCTCTCAGAGAAGAAATTTCTCCTCATCTCAGTTTTAAATGGGCGGCCCCTTATTCTAAGATTATGCCCTCTAGTTCTAGTCTCCCCTATCAGTGGAAACATCCTCTCTGCATCCATCATGTCAAGCCCCCTCGTAATCTTATACGTTTCGATAAGATCACCTCTCATTCTTCTGAATTTCAGTAGAGGCCCAACCTACTCAACCTTTCCTCATAAGTCAACCCCTTCATCTCTGGAATCAATCTTGAGAACCTTCTCTGAACTGCCTCCAAAGCAAATATATCCTTTCGTAAATATGGAAACCAAAACTGCACGCAGTATTCCAGGTGTGACCTCACCAATACCCTGTACAACTGTAGCATGACTTCCCTGCTTTTATACTCCATCCCCTTTGCAATAAAGGCCAAGATTCCATTGGCCTTCCTGATCACTTACTGTACCTGCATACTAACTGTTGTATATGTGGACTTGTATTTACTCTGTACAGTCACCAGAGGGCTCATCCCATGGAGTCCCAAGGGATCCCATAATCCCTTGGGAGCACAGGTATTTAAGGAGGCTTCACAGGTTGGAGAGGCACTCTGGAGACCTGCAATAAAAGCCTAAGGTCACACTTCACTTTGAGCTCACAATGTTCAGTCTGACTCTTTCTCCATACACAACAACTAGCGACGAGATACAGATAGCGAACCCAAAGATGCAGAGAACAGTGGGCATCCTGGAGAAGTTTTCGGCAGAGATGAATGGGAAACTTTTGTGGAGCAACTTGACCAATACTTCGTGGCCAACAAGCTAGATGGGGAAGAGAGCGCTGCCAAACGAATGGCGATCTTCCTCACTGTCTGTGAGGCACCAACGTATGACCTCATGAAGAATCTGCTCACTCGAGTGAAACCCACGGAGAAATCGTACGACAATTTGTGCACACTGATCCGAGAGCATTTGAACCTGAAGGAAAGCATTCTGATGGCGAGGTACTGGTTCTACACCTAGAAAATGTCTGAAGGCCAGGAAGTGGTGAGTTATGTCGTTGAGCTAAGACGCCTTGCAGGACATTGCGAATTTGAAGGACATTTGGAGCACACGCTCAGAGACTTTTTCGTACTTAGCATTGGCCACGAAACCATACTTCGCAAACTTTTGACTGTAGAGACCCCAACCTTGAGTAAGGCCATAGCGATAGCCCAGGCATTCATTGCCACCAGTGACAATACGAAGCAATTCTCTTGGCACACAAGTGCTGCTACAAGTACTGTGAACAAAGTGATGTTGTTTTCGAATCATAACGTACAGGGCAGGTCACACATACCTGCAGCTGCACGTCCGCAGATGACTCAGAGTCCACTATCAAGGGTGATGAACACAAGGCCATTAACACCTTGTTGGCGCTGCGGGGGTGATCATCATTTCCATTCATGCCAATTCAAAGAGTACATTTGCAAGGACTGTGGAACAATGGGAAACCTCCAACAAATGTGTAGGCGAGCTGCTAATCCTGTTAAACCTGCAAACCACCATGTTGCAGAGGAGGACAGATCCACGGAGGATCACGACAAACCACAGCCTCAGATCGAGGAGGCAGGGGTACATGGGGTACACACATTCACCATGAATTGTCCCCCAACAATGCTGAATGTTGAACTAAATGGACTCCCGGTGTCAATGGAGCTGGACACGGGCGCGAGCCAGTCCATCATGGGTAAGAAGACTTTCGAAAGGTTGTGGTGCAACAAGGCCTCAAGGCCAGTCTTAACTCTAGTTCGCACCAAACTAAGAACTTACACGAAAGAACTGATTCCTGTAAACGGCAGTGCTACCATAAAGATCTCCCATGATGGAGCGATGGAGCTATCACTCTGGGTGGTACCGGGCAATGGTCCCATGCTGCTCGGCAGGAGCTGGCTGGGAAAGATAAGCTGGAACTGGGATGACATCCGAGCGTATCGCCCGCTGACAACACTTCGTTTGTCCAGGTCTTAAACACATTTCCTTCGCTGTTCGAACCAGGCATCGGGAAATTTCAAGGAGCAAAAGTGCAGATCCACCTAATTCCGGGGGCGTGACCCATCCGTCACAAGGCGAGAGCAGTACCGTACATGATGAAAGGGTGGAGATCGAGCTAGACTGGCTGCAAAGAGATGGCACCATTTCACCGATCGAGTTCAATGAGTGGGCCAGTCCTATTGTCCCAGTTCTCAAGGGAGACGGCACCGTCAGAATCTGTGGTGATTACAAAGTAACGATCAATCGTTTCTCCCTGCAGGACCAATACCCACTACCAAAGGCCGATGGCCTCTTTGCAATGCTGGCGGGAGGAAAGACGTTCACGAAGCTGGATCTGACTTCAACCTACATGATGCAGGAACTGGAGGAATCATCGAAGGGCCTCACCTGCATCAACACGCAAAAAGGTATTTTTATTTAGAACAGTTGCCCGTTTGGAATTCAATCAGCAGCGGGGATATTTCAGAGAAACACGGAAAGATTACTGAAGTCGGTCCCGCACACCGTGGTCTTCCAGGACGAGATCTTGGTCACAGGTCGGAACACAGTCGAGCATCTGCAGAACCTGGTGGAGGTACCTAGTTGACTCAACCACATGGGGCGCAGGTTAAAACGCTCAAAGTGCATCTTCCAGGCGCCAGAAGTGCAGCTCTTGGGAAGGAGGATTGCGGCGGACGGCATCAGGCCCACCAACGCGAAGACGGAGGTAATCGAGAACGCACTGAGGCTACAGAAGGTGCCGGAGCTGCTGTCGTTTCTGGGACTCCTGAACTACTTTGATAACTTCTTACCAGGTCTTAGCACACTATTAGAACCACTGCATGTCTTACTACGAAAATGGGACGAATGGGTTTGCGGCAAAAGCCAAGAAAATGCCTTTGTAAAACCGAGAAAATTGTTATGCTCAAACAAAGTGCTTGTGTTGTATGATCCATGTAAGCGTTTGGTACTAGCATGTGGTGCGTCATCATATGGTGTCGGGGGTGTATTGCAACAAGCTAATGATTTCGGGAAACTGCAACTGGTTGCTTATGCATCCAGGAGTCTGTCTAAGGCTGAGAAAGCCCACAGCATGATTGAGAAAGAAACGTTAGTGCATGCCTATGGGGTAAAGAAAATGCATCAATACCTGTTTGGGCTAAAATTCGAATTGGAAACTGATCATAAGCCATTCATATCCCTGTTTTCCGAGAATAAAGGGATAAATACTAACGCATCAGCCGGCATCCAGAGATGGGCGCTCACTTTGTCCGCATACAACCACGCCATCCGCCACAGGCTAGGCACAGATAACTGCGCCGATGCTCTCAGTAGGCTGCCATTGCCCACCACGGGGGTGGAAATGGCGCAGCCCGCAGATCTAGCCATGATTATGGAAGCATTTGAGAATGAGCAATCACCCGTCACTGCCCGGCCGATCAAAAACCTGGACAAGCCAGGACCCCTTATTATCCCGAGTCAAAAGCTGTGTGCTTCACAGGAGCTGGCCCAGTGTCCCAGTGGAAATGCAGGAAGAGATAAAGCCGTTCCAGTGGCGCAAAGATGAAATGTCTATACAGGCAGACTGCCTTCTATGGGGCAATCGTGTAGTGGTTCCCAAGAAAGGCAGAGACACCTTCATCAATGACCTCCAGTGTACCCACCCAGGCATCGTAATGATGAAAGCGATAGCCAGATCCCACGTGTGGTGGCCCGGTATCGATGCGAACTTAGAGTCCTGCATTCACAGATGTAATACATGCTCGCAGTTAAGCAATGTACCTAGGGAGGCGCCGCTAAGTTTATGGTCTTGGCCCTCCAAACCGTGGTCTAGGGTACACGTCGACTGTGCAGGCCCGTTCTTGAGTAAAATGTTCCTTGTGGTTTAGACGCGTACGCCAAGTGGATTGAATGTGAGATAATGTCGGCTAGCACGTCCGCTGCCACTACTGAAAGACTGCGGGCCATGTTTGCCATACACGGCCTACCCGATGTCCTGGTGAGCGACAACGGGCCATGTTTTACCAGTGCTGAGTTCAAAGAATTCATGATCCGTAATGGGATCAAACATGTCACATCTGCCCTGTTTAAACCAGCGTCCAATGGTCAGTCAGAGAGAGTAGTGCAAACCATCAAGCAAGGCTTGAAGAGGGTAACTGAAGGCTCACTGCAGACTCGCCTATCCCGAGTCCTGCTTAGCTACTGCACGAGACCCCACTCGCTCGCTGGGATCCCACCTGCTGGACTGCTCATGAAAAGAGCACTTAAGACAAGGCTCTCGTTAGTTCACCCTGATCTACATGAACAGGTAGAGAGCAGACGGCTTCAACAAAGTACATACCATGATAGCGCAAATGTGTCACGCGAGATTGAATTCAATGATCCTGTATTTGTTTTAAATGATGGACAAGGTCCCAAGTGGATTCCCGGCACTGTCGTGGCCAAAGAGGGGATCAGGGTGTTTCGGGTCAAACTTTCAAATGGACTCATTCACCGGAACCACGAACCAAATCAAACTCAGATTCACGGACTATCCTGAGCAATCCACCTTGGACCCTACTTTATTTGATCCCCCAACATATGCATCAGTGGCAACTGGCACCACGGTTGACCATGAAGCAGAACCCATCATCCACAGCAGCCCAGCAGGACCCACCACACAGGCAGCCCAGCAAGGCCAGCTGCACAGCAGCCCAGCGAGGGCCCAACAAATGATCCAACAATACCAGCTTTCACACCAAGCTGATCAACCAGGGCAAGAAGGGCCCCAGATCGACTCACATTGTAAATAGTTACACTATTGACTTTGGGGAGGGGGGAGTGTTGTTATATATGTAAACTTGTATTTACTCTGTATAGCCACCAGAGGACTCATCCCCTGGAGTCCCAAGGGATCCCACAATCCCCTGGGAGCACAGGAATTTAAGGAGGCCTCACAGGTTGGAGAGGCACTCTGGGGACCTGCAATAAAAGACTGAGGTCACACTTTACTTTGAGCTCACAGTGTTCAGTCTGACTCTTTCTCCATACATAACAACTTCCCCTTCATAAATCCATGCTGACTCTGCTTGACCGAATTTTGTTTTTCCAAATATTCTGCTACTGCTTCTTTAATAATCGACTCCAACATTTTCCCAACCACAGATGTTAGGCTAACTGGTCTATAGTTTCCTGCTTTTTGTCTGCCTCCTTTTTTAAATAGGGGCGTTACATTTGCAGTTTTCCAATCTGCTGGGAACTTCCCAAAATCCAGGGAATTTTGGTAAATTACAACCAATGCATCCACAATCCCTGCCGCTACTTCTCTTAAGACCCTAGAATGCAAGCCATCAGGTCCAGGGGATTTATCAGTCTTTTGTCCCATTATCTTACTGAGTACCACCTCCTTAGTGATTGTGATTGTGTTAAGTTCCTCCCCCCCCATAGCCCCTTGACACTCCACTGTTGGTATATTGTTAGTGTCCTCTACCGTAAAGACTGATACAAAATATTTGTTCAGAGTTTCTACCATCTCCATGTTCCCTATTACTAATTCCCTGGTCTCATCCTCTAAAGGACCAACATTTACTCTAGCCACTCTTTTCCTTTTTATATACCTACAGAAACTTTTGCTATCTGTTTTTATATTTCGTGTTGGTTTACTTTCATAGTCTATCTTCCCTTTCTTAATAATTTTTTTAGTCATTCTTTGTTGGCTTTTAAACGCTTTCCAATCTTCTGTCTACCCATGAGTTTTGGCCACATTGTATGCCATTGCTCTACTTGCCAAAAAAAACCAGCCATGGACGACTAAAAGATTAAGGGACAGCATAAAACTAAAAGAAAAAACATACAAAAATGCAAAATATAGCACAGATCCTTGCGAATGGGAAAGATACAAAGAACAGCAAACGGTCACAAAATGGATAGTAAGACCTACAAAAAGGGAGTATGAGAAGAAATTTGCAAGCGATATCAAAATCAACATAAAGAATTTTTACAATTATATTAGGAAAAAGAGGGTAGTCAGGAGCAATGCTGTCCCCTTAAAAAGTGAAAGCGATGATATTGTCAATTATAATAAGGAAATCTTGAATAATTACTTTGTGTTAGTATTTACAGTAGAGGAAGAGGATAGCATGCCAGAAATCCCAAGGAAACTAATATTAAATCTGGGACAGGGACACACTGAAATTAACGTAACTAAAATAACAGTAATGAAGAAAATAATGGCATTAATGAGTGACAAATTTCCAGGACCAGATGGTTACCATGTCATGTTTTAATGGAAGCAGGTGAGCACATTGTAGATGCCCTAACTATAATCTTCCAAAGTTCTCTTGATTCAGGAATTGTTCATTTAGATTGGAAAATTGCAGATGTCACTCTGCCATATAAGAATGGTGAGAGAGAGAAGCCAGGGAATTATAGACCAGTTAGCCTAACATATGTTGTTGATAAATTGCTGGAGAGGATGACTAAACATCTCGAAAATTTTCAGTTAATGAGAGAGAGCCAGCATGGATTTGTGAAAGGTAGGTCATGCCTGACAAACCTGATTTAATTTTTTGAAGAGGTGATTAAAGTAGTAGACAGTGGAATGGCTACAGATGTTATTTATATGGACTTCCAGAAGGCATTTGATAAAATCCCACATAAGAGACTGTTAACTATGGTAGAAGCCCACGGAATTATTGGCCTGTTAGAAAATTGGCGGACTGGGGCAGACGGATGGGCTGACCCTTCCTATATTTCCCCCGGGCCGGGAGAGGCAGGAACGGGTTTCCACGCCACCATGCTGCTGCCTGTCGGGCAGGTGCTGACCCCAACCGACCGCCGGCGACCCCCTTCCCGCCCCGCGCGGGAAATTGTCCTGCGGGAAATTGCCCCGCGGGAGTGGCACCGCCGCCAGTTGGTGCCACTGACAGATGTCCCCTGCGAGAAGCTGCGTGTGCCTGGGCAGCAAGTCCACCCTTAAAGGGGAGGGCGCGCTGCCGGCGCCTCTATTTTATTTTAATTGTTGGCCGACTCCAAGGTCGACCCAACAATGGTGGCCATGGGTTTGGCTTGCCCGGCTGAAACCCTCCCTGGTGGCCCAGTGGGCCTAACTAAACCTCATGTAAAGTTCACAACGGCCCTCCCATTTAACTGAAGGGGAGGGATGTTGTGACGCGTCAGCATGAAGCAGCATGTCTGCTTTGTGCTAACGTCATCAGCACAGCTATCGGAGCATCGGCCAACCTGCTCCACTGGCACTTCTGCCCTGCTGATGACCCAACATCTGCCCCGACCGAAAAAAAATCCAAGAGCTGAATATTAGTCAATCCTCTGCCCCATGGAATGGAGGCGGAGGAAAAGCTTCAAGAACCGTAAGTGCGTCTACTATTAGTTGGGGGGCAATTACGACCCCAGAGAGTAGGGATAATGGGTAGGTATTCAAATTGGCAGGATGTGTCTAGTGTTGGGGATTTGTGTTGGGGTCTCAATTATTCATAGTATTTATTAATGACTTAGATGATAGCATAGAAAGTCATATATCCAAATTTGCTGATGACATAAAGATAGGTGCATTGTAGGCATTGTAGATGAGGGCATAAAATTACAAAGGGATATCGATAGATTAAGTGAACGGGCAAAACTGTGATAAATGGATTTCAAATTAGGCAAATGTGAGATCATCCACTTTGGATCTAAAAAAGATCGAAGAGGGTACTTTCTAAATGGTGAAAAGCTAAAAACAGCGGAGGTCCAAAGAGACTTTGAAGTCCAGGTATAAATGTCATGAACAGATACAGAAAATAATTAAAAAGGCTTATAGAATGCTGGACTTTATGTAAGAACAAAAGAATATCTAGAGGACTAAGTTGTGCTGCAGCTATACAAAACCCTGGTTAGACCACACCTGGAATACTATGAGTAGTTCTGGGCCTTGGAGGAAGTGCAGCATAGATTATCAGAATAATATCCGGACTCCAAAGGTTAAGTTACGAGGAGAGATTACATAAATTAAGGTCCTAGAATTTGGAAGGTTAAGGGGTGATCTGATTGAAGTTTTCAAGACATTAAGGGGAACAGAATCGATGGAGAGAAACTATTTCCACTGATTGGGGATTCTCGGACTAGGGGGCATAGTCTAAAAATTAGAACCAGACCTTTTAGGAGTGAAATTAGGAAACACTTCTATACACAAAGGGTGGTAGAAGTTTGGAACTCTCTTCCACAAACTGCAATTGATGCTAGATCAATTGTTAATTTTAAATTGGAGCTTGATAGCTTTTTGTTAACTAAAGGTATTAAGGGATGTGGGCAAAAGGTGGGTATATGGAGTTAGGTTGCAAATCAGCCCTGATCTCACTGAATGGCAGAACAGGCTCAATGGGCTCAATGGCCTACTCCTCTTCCTATGTTCTTAGAAATGAAAAACAGCAAGAAGTCTCCACCTGCCACTCAGGCTTTAGGTTAAAATAGCAGATGAGAACCCAATGCCACCATTGGAGCCTCATCAGCATACTTAAAGAGAACCTCGCTGATTTGCAGTGGGTGACCTTGGCGTCTGCAATTTAAAATTGCAGTTGACCAGATCAAGACGGGAAAAGAGTGCCTAAGTCTCATGCTCCATTTTAACTGCCCCCTTGCCTGGTTTCCGCCAGGTTAATGTGAGTTAAAATCAAGCCACATTTCTCACAGGTAGTCTTACACCAATACTGACATTAAAAGCGTTATGTTACATTTTTGGTGCTCGTACAGTACCAAAATAGCAGAATAACAACATGATAATTAGTAACTGAGACCTTTTGTTTGGCATGATGACTGAAGACAAAATTATCAGAAAGGGTGACAGATATTTAAAATGGGCCAAAGCAACTAATTTCCTCCTCAGGGAACTGTGTAATTATTCTGGCAAATTCAGATATAACTGACAGTAAATAGCAAATACATTCTTCAAACGACACAGCATTTTCTCTATAAATATCAGCTTGACTTGATTGGTAACGCTCTTGCCTCTGAGTCAGAAGTACGCAGGCACAAGTCCACTCCAGACTTGAATATATAATCTAGGGCGGCACTTCAGTGCAGCTGTGAAGGAATATTACAATGTTGGAGGTATCGGCTTTCGAATGATATCTTAAACCAAGGAACTATCTGCTTTTTCAGCTCAACATTAAAGATACCATGCACTATCCAAATAAGGACAGGGATCTTTCCTGATATCCTGGCCAATATTCCTCCCTCAACCAATACCACCAAGGAAGAACGGAGATTAACCAGTCATTCATCTCATTTACTGTTTGTGGGATCTTACTGAGTGCAAATTGGCTGCAGGAATTGGCCAGCATATCGACAGTGACTACACTTCAAAAGTAATTAATTGACAATGAAATTATTTGGGACATCCTGAGTAAATGAAATACATTGGGGGTTAAATTCGGGAGCTTCCATTTTTGACTGCTCGCCCTTTGGGCTTTGGATCTCATTACACTGAAGACGGTGCTGCAGGAGGAAGCAGCACAAGGTTGGCGATCAAGGATCTTTGTGCTTGGTATCACACGGTTCGGGGGCCTCAGACTTGGGATTGTGGGGGTCAGGGAGGGATCAGGGGCCTCTGATTTGGGATAGCGGGGGTCGGATGGGATTGGCGGTCTCAGACTTGCAATCGGGGATGTCGTGATGGCATCAGGGGCCTCAGATATGAGATCACGGGGGTCAATGAGCGATCTGGGGCCTGGAGGTTGCGACTAGAGGGGAAGGGTTATCAGGAGCCGGGACCAGGACCCTGAGGCCGGAGATCAATGATCTCGGTACCAAGGGTGGCAGTGGTCGGGCTCGTGATTGTGGTACAAACCTATCTTTTTTAATTTATGCGATGTTTAGGGTTAGTTTTCCCTGAGGCACTCAGGGGAAACCAATGTTGGATCTGGGACCTGAAGCAGGTGTTAAGTCCCTTACTTGCATATGCAAATGAGCTAACACCTGCTTCAGATGTTGGTGAAGAACACCACCTATTTGTCCTTGCACAATACGTGATGCACTTCCGGTGAGAGGTGTGCATGTGCTTCCTGCCCTCCTTTTTGGGGCCTTAGGAGACCTCGTAGTACCTGAAAAACAGTGCTACATGACCCAATTTAACCCCCACTATATAAATGCAAGTTCTTTCTTTACATTCCACTCTTGATCAAGGTCTCAGTGACAGGACCAGTAAGGTAGCAATATTAAGCTTGCATTAATATTGTTTTGATTCTGAAAAAAATATTTTCACATTCATGAAAAAACAAGTTTTGTAAAAATGTTTACATAATACATGTTTTTCTTCATAGTGTGATGCAACCATTATTCTGAATACTTGATATAAATGAGGATCTTTATCTCAATCCTGTAACACAAAATTAATTATGATGATATTTGTATTGTATTATGAGGCATATCCTCATTATATAAAAACATAAAGAATGGTAGAATATTACTGTTTTACAAAGAAAAGTAATTTATCTTTCACTCCAGAATGCACAATAACATTTATAATTCTTAGACCCCAACATAATTCATTGTTTGCAATTGTAAACACCACCAACAGCTACTAATTTGTGTAGCCTACTGATTACTAATATTTATCCATGTGCTACAGATTCTGTTAAAAATGGAATGCCATGCCTACTGTATTATCTACTTTAGGTCAGAGATCTCAGATACTTTACAAATGCAATCTTAAATGATAGATTAAGCATATTTTGAATTGAAAGATTACCTTTGAAAACTTTTCTGGAAAACATTTCAAAATTTATCATTTGCTCAGTGAGCACAAAGTCTTGGCTTTGAATACAGTCAACTCAATACCTTCCCTACTGAACAGAATTAATGAATCTCTTACTTGGAACTCCTCATCAATTAGAAAGTCAGGATCTTAGTATAAGGCAACCCATGTGAGGCAGCCCTGTCTCCTCCATTCAGCCTGGGAACAAACTCAACCCAGCTTCTCCCCCTTTCAAAATTTTTAATTTGATTCAGCACACAAACAGAATATTTGGCACAACTGATCTATGCAGGTGTTTATGTTCCACATAAGCCTCCTCAACCATACTTCACCTCACCCTATTAACATGATCTTCTATTTATTTATGGTTCTCACCTTTTCTCTGACCACCCTCTTACTGTTGAAGTTCTAAAAGAACTTCTTGCTGTTTAGGAATTTCTGAACCAAGCTGGTGAGAAATCCACACAGGTGGAGTTTCGGCTTGCCTGATATGGAGTGCACCCATTCTCTCTAAAGACGCGTTCCATTATATAAATAAATAATTTAAAGCCCTATTGAAGTTGCAATTCCTCAGAGTGGCTACATTTTGAAAAATAGACTGTACAGTAATTTAAGCATATTCTGCATTTTGAGCACTACTCCAAAAATGTAATCTTTTTCTTAAACTATTTCCATGTATAATACAAAAAATTGTTAAATGTAAATTTCAGGAAACTGGTACAAATAAAAATATGCTATAATTAGAATATTGCTCAAACTGGATGTTTATAGTTTTTTAAATTTAGTTACTCTGAAGCACTACAGCCTGAACAACAAGTTTATTCAAATAAATATATTATTGTACCCAATTATCTTCTGCATTCTGAACTCCGTGTTGTTGTCTTTCAGCTTGGAGAGTGGCACAGTCTAGCCTGAGGACTTGGCCAAGACTACAATTAATAATGCTCTATCTGGCTTGACAGGTTGGAGAAATTGGGAGTTAAGATTAGATTTCACTGCTCCACCACTCCAAAAAAAAAGCATTTAAAATTATTCAAAGCTCTGCAGAGCAACTGGGATTAGAAGATGTTGGTTATAGTTTGGATTTGAACCCACATCTGTAGCATGGGAATTTTGCCTCCTTTAAAATTCCTTTTGCAGATACATAAATTTGTAGCCTGCGGTTTGTTGTCACCTTACTTTGAAAATCTTGTATATTGCATATCTGGATAACATCTAAAATTCTGATAAAAAGTGCTTCCAATTGAGCACTGCTTATTTTTATGGCAGCTAAGAACTGCTGCCTCTAAGTTTTACTGGCAACCACTGCAAGCTACTTTGTCAAATTTCTGTAGACTGCATATTTTTCTTTTGTACATTTTTGCAAAATCCAGATTTAGTAGAATAGTGCATATTAAAGATGATAAGAGATCTTGAGAAAAATATTTCTAATTGACAGTTGTTGAAGCATAATTTTTTTAAACTTGATTAGAAAATTCATTTCCCATCAGAAAATATGAAATGTTAAATTGATGTATTATCAACCCTCCAAACCCAAGCTTATCAAACCTTCTATACAACCAAATATAAATCTTCAAATAATGTTTAGAAATAGTGGCTCCAATGTTTATTAATTATAAGTTCTATCTATTGTATCATTTGATTGTAATGTGGTAGCTGTTATATAGCTATTGGCTTTCATTGTTTGCGTAATGTTACGGCAATTATAACAAACAAGTATCACTCAGTTATATTAACATTGTGATCAAAAGAGGGATTTCATCATTCAACTAAAAAAAATTGTGTTTACACCTATTCAGTAAATTTCTAGAATATTGCAAATTAAGACATATTGGCCTAGAAATTGGATAAGGCCCGAAAATGGGAGGGGAAATCGCCCAGCACTATTTGCCTGCGCCCATTCTAAGTGGTGCAGGCAGCATGCAAAAGTTGTGCTGCCTGCTCATTTGCATGATTGCAGCGCTGATCTCAGTGCTATACGCATTGCTGATTGGCTTAGTGCTCATCGGGGGGGGGTGAAATCGGGTGCAGTCTACTGGCCAATAAAGTTTGGCCTAAGCTCTCTCCACTAATTAAAGGGGATGCACTTTGTTGCAGAAGCGCCTCATTGTCAGGTGAAAGCAAGGCATGGCACAACACCTGAGAGAATGGGCAAAATGTTTTTCAGATGCAGCACTGGAGCCTTGATCCTGGGAGTCCAATGATGATGGAATGTCGTTTATCCTTATGGGGACAAAGAAGCATTCAAGGTTGAACAGCAGAAGGATCTGTGAGGAAATAGGTCAATCCACCATCGCGACGAGTGTTGTCCCTAGGACCTGGATCCAGTGTTGCAAAAAGTTTAATGACCTCAAATGGCTGGTCAAGGTGAGTGAAGGCTTCAGAAAATGCCATATTCCACCATCTGCACCACAAGCCTCACACACTGCTCAATGTGCCACACCCTCATCACTCACCTGCAAACAATCTCTAGCTATCACCACTCATACCTCATAAGCATAGCTTCACTTCACCCTCACACACTTACCACTGCTGCAACACACACACCCACATCTCACATCTTGCATACCCTGCCAGCTATTCAACCATGGCAGTCACATCACCCCAAAACACCGTACTACACTCACTGACAAACTTTCCTTTCTCATAAACGCAGAGAGTAACAGCAGATGAAAGGCTGCCAAGTGAGGGTTGAGAACCTAACTGACCTGGAGGAATCAATGTTCCACATAATTGGAGGGGCTGTGACAGAATCAGTGGTGAGTGGAAAAGTAGAAAGCATCGTTGATGATAACGGTATGCTCATACCTAATCCTTCTTCTCACATCCCCCCCTCCCCTCACCAAAACCCAACCTTGTGCCTTTCTGCTTTCAGATACATAACAATTGCAAGACCATCTGTCCCTGAACTTGAGGAAGAGACTGATGGAGGAGGAGGAGAAGAAGAAGAAGATGACACATCGGTACTGCATCTGTCACTCGCAGACACCAGCTAAGAAAATGGCACTGCACAGACTTAAGAGGGTAGTATAGAGGCGGGATCTGCCCATCGTGCATCACTGGGCACAAGTGGGCTTCAGCCAGGCCAGGGCAAAAGGGTAGCTCATGAGTCTGCGCACGAGTTCTGCTCCACAGATGATGACCTTGATGGGGCAGCCTTCAGAAGAAGGGTGATGGGCATGCACACGGAAAACCTAGGTGCAATGGCAAGCCTACAAGAAAGCCTCTTGTCAGTGTCAAGGAGCATGAAGGAGTCCAGCTCCAACATTGCATGGAGTTCTACGCAGAGCTTGGAGCCCATGATCATGATGGGCAATTCCATGAGACACCTTGTCGACCCAAAGATGATGCTGGGTGTGATGGGCGATCTCGCAGCTTCCATTGTAGCACAGACGGAAGTGACCCAGTTGAAACGCAGATTGCTCTCCAGCAGTCTCAGCTTGCTGCCACACAAACTCAGACTGTTGCTATTGTCGCTGGATTTACCAGTGTTGAAACGGGCTTGCAGTGTTTCTCAGCAAGCCAGCAAACTGTGCTCCAACAGATTGCTAGGAATCCTGAGGCACTGCCCTGGGGAAGTGGCAGAGGCTCCATGGAGCAATAACCTGCTATCATCGCTCAGGAATGCACAAGGGTGATTTGTTCACAGCCCTCTGCCTCTGTGCAGTCATGTCTCTAAATGTTTGGAGCAATCAACACCTCTAATGCAGTGACTGCAGACACCCTGATGAATCTTCAAGTGCAATGTGGCCATGGCTCCTTTAAATATCTTGGCTGAAAATGTGTCATCGATTATGTCATCAGACCCACATCATTTAATAGGGCTGGGTAATACACAGGGCAGGCTTAATAGGTCCCATTTGTGCAAAGTCGATTTCTGTAGCGGGATGGAAGCAACAATGGGGTCACGACCCACCACTCCGACTGCCCGCACCCGATCCGCTCAGGTAAAGAAAATTCCGGCCACTGTTTCTATACATTTTTCTAAACTTAATTTACAAGTAGAAAATACTATTAATTCTACAAGACTATGTAGGATTATGAACTCTGTTTGGAGGCAATCCTGGATGTTTGATGACGTGACATGCTGACCGCATTATGTCTGACCACGTGATATCTGATCACTTGACGTCTGCAAATGTTATTCCATTTAGCTTAGAAAGTTTGGTGCCCTGTAGTTAAGTATTTTTGCTTATAGTTTCGCACCATCAGCTCCTGCGAGAAACAGGAGGCAATGAAGAGAAATTGAGGGTGGTGAAGAGGGGAAAATGAAGGTGGGGGAGAAATTAGCATATTACCATTTTCTTGGTCTGCCTTCAAGAAGAATAAAGAATTACATGTAAAAAAGATACAAATATCCAGTTCAGATTGCATTGTTACACCCATTGGATTGTGCAACAGTATCATCATCAGCATCATAGGCAGTCCCTCGAAATCGAGGAAGACTTGCTTCCACTCTAAAAGTGAGTTCTTAGGTGACTAAACAGTCCAATACGGGAATTACAGTCCCTGTCACAGGTGCGATAGACAGGCGTTGAAGGAAAGGGTGGGTGGGACTGGTTTGCCGCATGCTCCTTCCGCTCCTGCGCTTGTTTTCTGCCTGCTCTCGGCAATGAGACTCGAGCTGCTCAGCGCCCTCCCAGATGCTCTTCCTCCATTTAAGGCGGTCTTTGGCCAAGGATTCCCAGATGTCGGTGGGGATGTTGCACTTTATCGAGGAGGTTTTGAGGGTGTTCTTGAAATGTTTCCTCTGCCCACCTGGGGCTCGCTTGCTATGTAGGAGTTCTGAGTAGAGCGCTTGCTTTGGGAGTCCATATACAGCAGTCACCTCAAATCACTAGAGAAATACCACCAACAATCCTGCAAATCCCCTGGGAGGATAGACGCACCAACATCAGTGTTCTCGATCAGGCCAACATCCCCAGCATCGAAGCACTGACCACACTTGACCAGCTCCGTTGGACAGGCCACATTGTCTGCATGCCCGACACAAGACTCCCAAAGCAAGCAACAGTATAGCAGTACAGGCACAACCCTAAATGTAAGACCACTTATAGGAGTGATTTGCACTTCTGTACCTGAGAAAACAACTAAGGCAAGACCTAACATAAACCAACCTTAAAACCTTCTACAAAAGTAAAATATTGCAGATGCTGGAAATCTGAAATACAAACAGAAAAAGCTGTAAACACTCAGCAGTCAGGCAGCATCTGTGGAGAGAGAAACAGAGTTAATGTTTCAGGTCGATGACCTTTCATTAGAACTGGCTGTCAAAACCTTCTAAGCTGTTTTTATTTTGCCTAACAGCCTAACAACGTTATCAAAAAAAAGTCAGAGACTGCATTGAAACAGTTTGTTATAACTTTCATACCATGAGTAAGGCTGGTCTCTATTAATTGTAAATGACAAAAGTTATAGGTCAAGCTCAGAAGTTGAAAAGTCTTCCCATTTGTCTACTCTTTATGAAAATTGACATTCAAAATGAGCAACCTAAATAATTATTTTAAAGATCTGACATTTTTACGTGTTTTTCAGCTTCATGGGCTACAGCAGAATTTCAAAGAATTTAGTCCAAAGAATTTATGTCACAGAAATACTTGTGAAACAAATTTGTGACCAAAACATGTACTAGGCTGCAGCAAGTTTCTGACTTGCCACTTGGACACCAGTAACATGTTGTGCCATATGCCATCAACAGCATAAAATTTGTGAGACTTCTGTCCTCATTGTAGTTTTCCCAGTGTCATACAGTATTATTTGATGGCATTATATCAATAGGCAGGGTACAAAGGAGGCATTTGCTGCCTCTCATCCTTCACCTTTCATAAACTTCAACTCATCCAAAGCTCTGATGCTTGTATCCTATCCTGCACCAAACCTTGCTCCACGGACCTATATTGGATCTCAGTTCCTCAATGCCTCAAATTTAAAATTCTCATCCTTGTGTTTATATCCATTCATGGCCTCGCCAGTTCTTATTTTTGTAACCTCCTCCAGCAATACAGCCCCTCTCTTTCCCCCTCCGCCCCTCCTTCAAACGCTTGTTCCTCTGACTCTGGCCTCTTCCATTTCCCACCCTTCATCTCACCATTGGCAGCCCTGTCTTCAGCCACTTAGGCCCCATGCTCTGGAATTCCCTCCCTAAAATCCTCCATCTCTCTTCCTCCTCCTTTTAAAAATCTCCTTTAAGACCCTCCTTAAACTCACCTCTTCAACCAAGCTTTTGGTTAGCCCTTCTCAGATCTCCTTCTTTGGCTCAGTGTCCATTATTGTATTAATGCCTCTATAAAGCACCTAGAAATATTTTTCTACATTAAAGATGCTATATAAATGCAAAATTATTATGAGAAGAAAGTTTATTTTGCAAAAATTACAGTAATTCAGTTTACTGCAGGCCATTCTGGGTAGAACAACATCACTGTGGTCTGCATCTACTCTGTAGCTTTGTTACACAACTTATTTTCAATCTAATTATAAATCTTTAATTTACAAGCAAAATAACTGCTGTGAAGAAGTAAAATCACCCTCCTGTTAATTAAACAAAATGTAGTATTACAACCTGATTTTTTTCTAACAGTATCTGATCAATCTGGACTTCAGGATAAGACATTTATAATTGCACCTTCTTGTTATGTGGTAATGATATAACACCTTTTATTGCAAGCACTTTCGATATCAGAAACAGACAAACTGAATCATTTTTATGAGAGCGTTCATAACGTTCTTCAACTATTGACAACATATATTAAGTTCAATAATAATCAAACTCTCTATTAAAGGGAATGACAGCAACATAATTATTACACTGAGGGATACTATCACTATATACAAGAAACCCTAAGTTGAAACCTGGCTCTTGAAATAGATGGATGCAGATTCGGAGACCAGGAGCACCGTTTAATTGGTCACATACAAAAAAAAATAGCCAGCAGTCTTACTGCTTCCCCCAAAGTTATAACTTAGGTTGTGTTATCCATTAAGCTACACTCTAGCTTGACATTTTTTGACAGCTACAAGATGACTAAAGAGCAGAGGAGGATTGTGATGTTTAGCAGCTTATAGAAGACATAAATAACAATCACTAACTGTATGATATTAAGCTGTAAAATAAAACATGATTTAGATATTGGGGATAAAGGTGCTGAAGATAACACAGATGGACCCAAATTAAAGTCAGAAATCTCCTAATGCAAATGATCTGTATGTAGATCAAGTAACTTGAATATTTGTAAACGACTGAACTTTTGGTTTCCTTCTAAAGAAAACACATGATACAACTCGATCATCACATGCAGCTTGTATTTAATTCCTGTGGAGATCAAATTTCTTGGCTTTCCTAACATAGAAAAATGTAAAAAGTAAAAAGCAGTGGAGTAAAAGTGCTGCCTCAACTTTTGTACCTCTCCAAAAATGGATTAACAAACATTTTGAAAATTGCCCTTCCTCAGTTTTGGAGTGGTGTCCGGGACCACTCCGCCTGTTTTCCCGCTGCAGCATGCACGTGCCGACTCCTTGCTGACTGGCGGGGACCCCTTCCCGAAATTGCCCCTCAGGAAATTGCCCTTTCCTGGAATTGGCCCGTGGGAGCAGCCCCGCTGCCGGTCGGTGCCACTGGCAGCTTTTGCTGTCGGTACACACTCTGTGGCTTGGCGGCGCGGCCGTCTTTAAAAGGGAGGTGCACTGCTGTGGCCGCCATGTTATTTTTTTATGTCAGCCGACTGCCAGGTCAGGCCGACAATTATGGCTGCGGGTTCAGCCTGGCCGCCAATAGACACCCCCTCTTGGGTGCCAGGCCGCTGGCCTGGCCGAAACCCTCCCCATGGTGGCCTAGTGTTTGCCACTGAAGTGGCTGCTGAGTTTGCAGCGGCCCTTGATTTTAACTGAAGGCGTGATGCGTCAGTGCGATGATGTCATCAGCGCGATGCTGATGCCTTGCAGTATCGGTCACCTTGCCCCATTCCTATTTCCACCCCACTAGTGGCAGCCATTCGACCCCACCCCCACTTACACGCCCACCATGAGGCCACTTCTGCTCCGCTCGAAAAGAAAACCCCGAACTGCTGGAGACCATGCACTGGGGCAGCCATCAACACATCAAAAACGGTAAGTGTGCCCCGTTTTAGGCAGTGGGCAATTTTGGCTTAGGAATAGAACTTTTAAAATAGACCTGAAACATAATCTTGGGGGGTGGGGGGGCATTGAAGAGCATAAAAACAAAATAATAGAATTATAGGATGATACAGCACAGAAGGTGGCAATTTGCCCCATTGTGCCTGTGCCAGCTCTTTGAAAGATCTATCCAGTAAGACCCATTCCCCTGCCCTTTCCCCATAGCCCTGCAAATTTTTCCCCTTCAAGTATTTATCCAATTCCCTTTTGAAAGTTACTATTGAATCTGCTTCCACCATCTTTCAGGCAGTGCATTCCAGATCATAATAACACATTGCATAAATAAATCTCTCTTCATCTCACCTTCTCTCTTTTGCCAATTAACTTAATTCTGTGTCCTTTGGTTATCGACCCTTCTGCCACTGGAAACAGTTTCTGCTTATTTACACTATCAAAACACTTCATGATTTTGAACATCTCTATTAAATCTCCCCATAACCATCTCCGCTCTAAGGAGAACAACACCAGGTTCTCTGGGGGCTGAAATTCAGCCTCCTGATAAGGCCTCTGGCCATTGGAAAGCGACAGCCATGGGGCGGTATTGAATGGCTGCCAATTTGTGGCAGACTGGCCGACGTTTGCAAAAAATCTCCTCAGAGTTTTTTCCGGCGATGACCATATCCGCCCTGCTGCTGCCGAAGCCTCCTAAGTGCGTCATCAGAGAGCGCACTGCCGATGTCCCGCCCTGGAAGTGAAATTCAGCTGGAAAAGTCTTCTGGCCGCTGGTCAGTGCCCGACAGCTTTTTCTATCGATGCATGGTGTGTAAAATGTCAGTGTGGCCGCTATTAAAGGGGAGAGCGCATTGCCGCGGACGGCATCTTATTTTTTTGTGTCGGCCGACTGCCAGGTCGCCCCGACAATTATGCTCCCGGATTTGTTTGGGCTGCCAACAGGCAGTCTGGCACTCCCTCTTGGGTGCCAGGTCGCTGGCCCGGCCGAAAGCCTCCCTCGTGGCCCAGTAAACCTAACTAAACTAATTACAGAGCTCGCAGTGGCCCTCCCCTTTAACTGAAGGGGACGTGGTGATGCGCCAGCCCGATGATGTCATTGGACCGACGCTGATGACTGACAGCAGCGGAGACTCTGTTCCCGCCCCCACTTCTGCCCTGCTAGTTACGGTCACTGCGTCCCGCCTTGACTTCCACCCTCATTATAACCGACTTCTACCCCTCTCGAAAAAAAATTACAAATTGCTGAATCTCGTAGGATGAGCCGCTGCATCTATTGCGGCGGCCAAAGCACAACAAAAACAGTAGGTGCGCCCTGTGTCCGGCAGGGGTTAATTTCGGTCCCCTAGTATCTCCACGTAACTGAAGTCCCACATCCCAGGTACCATTCTCGTAAATCTCCTTTGCACACTCCCTAACATCTGTGACAGCCTGAAAGTGTGGTGCCCAGAATTGAACACATTACTCCAGCTGAGGCCTAATCATTGGTTTATAAAGGTTTAGCACAACTTCTTTGCTTTTGTATTCTAAGGGCTGGATTTTCAACTTTTGTGATTTCGGTCCTGATACTGCCTGGAAAAAGTTTGCGTCCTCATCTGCAAAATTCGGCAAAAATCGAGGTTCCATGATCGGGGACGCAAAATCATGTGTTGCGCAATGAAGATTTTGCGCTACCCAGCTGAAAATTGCGGCGTTAAAAAAAGTTTGAAATTTCGCACATGCGCTGACGCATTTCAATTTTCCCGCATGCAGGTGGTACTTTAGGGCACAGTGATTTCTTTCATGCATGCACAGATGACCCGGCCCACTTCCAACACAGCGGGAGAGATGGCGCAGCAAGAGGGCAGGCAGCATATTCGGCGATTCTTTCCAGTGGCTGCTGAGGCATTAGTGCAGGCCATTGAGAGGAGGTGGTCTGCACTCCATTTGGTTGGGGGAAGGAGGCCCGTGCCCAGCATCTTCAGAAGGATTTGGAGGGAGATTGCCCAGGAGGTGTCGGACACGGTGACCAGAACTGGCACACAATACCGCAAGAAGTCCAGCGACCTCACGAGGGTCGTCAGGGTGAGTACCCCTCACATTTATGTCAGCCTGCCATGCTTCCAAGATCGCTGTCTCTCACAATGTTAAGTCTTTGATGGCGCTGCCCCATTTCTATGTGTTACAGCCATGGTGTGGGTTGTTGAAGCCAGCTGGAGGCTCAGTTCTCCAGCCATGCCCTCTGCATTCAGGATGCACGTACCTTCTTGTCCCCTAATCATTGTCAGCCCTCCTCGCACTCCACTCCCACTGTTGATATGCATTGTCCAAACATCACCCTGAGCCGCTATGCTACCTGCCTCTCACCTCCTCCCAGTCTTTGAAAAACCTCAGTCAATAGCCATTTTCACATACAGTGGCAACTATTGAACTATGAAAGGCGCATGTGGCACAAGAGGAGGTGGACACTTACTCAACCCTTCTTCTCATCTTTCAGATGAGATGTTAAACCAAAGCCCTGCCTGCCCTCTCAGGTGGACGTAAAAGATCCCATGGCACCATGTCAAAGAAGAGCAGGGGAGTTATCCCCGTGTCCTGGCCAATAGTTATCTCGCAATCAACATAACAAAAAAACTATCTGGTTATTATTACAATGCTGTTTGTGGGAGTTTGCTGGGCACAAGTTGGCTGCCACGTTTCCCACATTACAACAGTGACTACACTCCAAAAGTACTTCATTGTCTGTAAAGCACTTTGAGACATCTGGTGGTTGTGAAAGGCGCTATTTCAATGCAAGTCTTTCTTTCTTTTTGCAGCCAAGCTTTACCATAATAGGAGGGAGCAACATCGCACTGGAGGCGGACAGCCTGAACGGCTGGAGATGACAGAGGTCGATCAGAGAATGTCAGTCCTTGTGGGCACCACAGTTCGCACAGTGGCTGGGGTCGAGACTGAGCCCCTTTTGGGTAGTGACGGTATGTGAATGGAACTTACGATTGATGTAACTTCCTTAGTCCCTAATATCAAGTGGCGAGGCCCCTTTACATATACATGTCCAATGCCACCTTCCTGTTATCACCCTGCCACCTCTCCTGCTGCTAACCACACGTCTGTTGTTTTGTGCTTACAGATGACCAGCCAGAAGCGCTCCAGCTTTCCCATGAGTCAGCGACATCTGGCCACGAGAGAGAGAGATGATGAGGGAGGGGAGGATAGTCTGCTACCTGAGTGTCAGACTCCATCAGTCGCACCGTCTGGGGGCACAACATCGGGGACGAAAGCAACTTCGAGGTTTCAGGACTCTGAGGCTCCTGGCCCCAGTGGCCTACAGCAACGCAGAGTGGGAGGGGAAGCTCGGAGGCCAGCTCCCCAGAGGGTGAGTCGGCACAGTAGACCTGCTCAGGGACAGTCAGATGTAGACCTGGATTTGATGGCAATGACCAGGGACAATACAGAACACAGAAATGCTCATGGGTGCATTGGCTAAGGTCCACACTCACAGCAAGTGCATAGATGCACTTTGTGTGAGTGTGGCGGAAGCTGGCTCACACATTGTCCATGCATCTGAGGACTCCAGTGATCCCATCCTTGGAAGCTCACAGAGGCAGATGGGCTCCAGCAGCGACAGTGGCATTCCAGAGTGCATGGCGCATGCAGTGGGTGGTGTTGCAGCAGCGATCGCATTGCAGGCATAAGCTATGCTCCAGCTTGATGATGTCATGCGGTCACTGACTGCTGTCATCCTCTCTGTGTTCCTCCTGTGCAACGGGGAAGAAATGGTGCCGATGCAGGCCAGCAAATTGTGGTGATACATTGTGCTCGGGATGCTGAGGCCCAATGAGTGTCATTGGTTCCCAGGAAATGGAAGGTGCTGTCCTTCCTCAAGTTGACAGCACTCCGGCTCCCACCACTGATTCTTCCACCATGCACCTAACGCAGTCCACACATGTGACATCAGAGATTGCTGCCGGCAATGCTGAGGCACAGCAGTCCACAGCCGGGCCTTCCAGGCCCAGAGCTCGTCCAGGGTGTCCTCCCAGGCCATCTGCACTGTCTGCCCCCAAGCAGCCCTGCTGTAGGCACTGAGGCCTCATTGAGGAGGAGCAGCAGGCATGGGAGTGGGGTAAAGGGTAGGGGTGGAAAAGTGCAGGGCCAGTCAGAATAATGTGCAGGGCAAGGTTGTGCAGATGCCCTGGTTTTTGTTAATTTCCCTTGTAAATAGTTTTGTTGATTTAAGGAACTTCATTGTTGTTCAGTGCCCTGTAACATAACGTATATTGTATGGTTTTGTTTTGCTAGGGGGGGAGGCAGTTGTCATGTATGTACATGCTGTTTGTAGCCACCAGATGGTGTCACTGTTAGAGGCCACTGAGCAGCACGCACATAATGCTGCTCTGGTAGAAAAGGCCAGCCATTTTGTGAGTCAGGCACTTGGGCCATAATAAAGCAGAAGCAAGGTTGTATCTTGCTTAGTTAAACAGTATTCAGTTGGTACCTTTATTGCATACTTAACATTTGACGTTGAGAATACAAGAACCCTTGTTTGCAAAATGAGCACAATTGGATTTTTAGAGCGATTCGTGGAGGGAGAAGATTGAGCAGACTTTGTGAGCTGTTTGAACCAGTACTTCGTGGCCAACAAAATGAAGGGGGTCGACGATGCAGATCGGCGCCGGGCCGTGTTCCTCACTGTGTGCGGTTCAAAGACCTACGGTCTGATAAAGAATCTACTCATGCCTAGTGATCCAACAGAGAAAACGTACGAGGAGTTGTGTACATTGGTACGGGAGCACCTCAAGCCAGACGACGGCATCATCATCTCGAGATACAGGTTTTATACACACGTTCGATCGGAGGGCCAGAGCGCGGCGGAATTTGTTGCTGACCTGAGAAACCTAGCGGGACCGTGCAAGATCGGGATGATGTTGGCAGACATGCTGCGGGACTTCTTTGTTATCGGCATCAACCATGAGGTGATCCTGCACAAACTTCTGGCCATCCAGATCGCTCAATCATGTATGACGACGGACAGGAGTTTAAAGCAAATATCGGTAAAGAACCGAACCTCGGCAAGTACTGTAAATGCGATTGATTCGGCGTTCGGCAGAGCGGCACATGGCAGGGCCTATCCGGCTGCATTCGCGAACCCTGCAGCTGTCCAAAGTCCACCAGCAGGAATGTATCCGACTTTTCCGTGTTGGCATTGTGAGGGAAATCACCGGCACCAGTAGTGCCAATTTAAGCAATATAGTTGCTGTTATGTCTTGAATAAAGAGTCAGACTAGATACTGCAAGCTCAAAGTAAGGTGTGAACGTAATCCTTTATTACAGATCTCAGAGTGCCTCTCCAGTGCCTCCTTATATACAGGTGCTCCCAAGGGATTGTGGGATCCCTTGGGACTCCAGGGGATAAGCCCTCTGGTGGTTGGACATGGTATTTACAGGTTTCCATACATAACAACACTCCCCCGCCGCCCCCCCTCCCCCCAAAGTCAATAGAGTCAATAGTGTAACTATTTACAACGTGAGTCGATCTGGGGCCTTCCTTTCTCTGGTTGATCGTCTCGATGCAAATGTTGGTTATTGGTGAGTCGTTTGTTGGGCCCTCGTTGGGTTGCTGTGCAACTGGCCTTGCTGGGCTGCTGGGAGTGGTGAGTCCTGCTGGGCTGCTGCGGGTGATAGGTTCTGCTTCGTGGTCAACCGCTGGGTCGGTTGCCACTTGTGTGTGTGTGTGTGTTGGAAGGTCAAAAAAGGTGGTGTCTATTGTGGGTTGTTCTGGATAGTCCACAAATCTGAGTTTGGTTTGGTCCAAGTGTTTCCTGCAGGTGAGTCCATTTGAGAGTTTGACCACAAACACCCTACTCCCCTCTTTGGCCAGAACAGTGCCAGGAAGCACTTGGGACCTTGTCCATAGTTCAACACAAATATAGGATAATTAATCTCAATTTCACGTGACGCATTTGCGGGATCATGATATGTATTCTGTTGAAGCCACCTGCTCTCTACCTGTTCGTGTAGGTCAGAGTGGACTAATGAGAGCCTTGTCTTAAGTGCCCTTTTCATGAGGGACCCCAGTGAGCGAGTAGGGTCTTGTGCGGTAACTGGGCAGGACTCAGGATAAGCGAGTATGCAGTGAGCCTTCAGTTACCCTTTTCAAGCTCTGCTTGATTGTTTGAACTGCTCGTTCTGCCTGACCGTTGGACGCTGGTTTAAATGGGGCAGATGTGACATGTTTGATCCCATTGCCGGTCATGAACTCCTTGAACTTGGCACTGGTAAAGCACGGCCCATTGTCACTTACAAGGACATCAGGTAGGCCGGCATGGCAAACATGGCCCATAGGCTTTCAATAGTGGCAGCGGAAATGCTTGCCGACATTATCACACATTCAATCCATTTGGAGTACGCATCTACAACCACTAAGAACATTTTTCCCAAGAAGGGGCCTGCATAGTCGACATGGACCCTGGACCACGGTTTGGAGGGCCAGGACCATAAACTTAGTGGCGCCTCCCTGCGTGCATTGCTTAACTGTGAACATGTGTTACATTTGTGCATGCAGGGCTCTAAGTCTGCATCGATACCGGGCCACCACACGTGGGATCTGGCTATCGCTTTCATCATTACGATGCCTGGGTGGGTGCTGTGGAGATCACTAATGAAACTGTCCCTGCCCTTTTTTGACACCACTGCCCGATTACCCCATCGGAGGCAGTCAGCCTGTATAGACATTTCAGCTTTGCGCCACTATACAGCTTTATTTCTTCCTGCATCTCTAACGGGACACTAGACCAACTCCTGTGGAGCACAGGTTATTTACTAAGGACAGGAAGAGGTCCTGGCTCGTCCAGCTTCTAATCTGTCCGGCGGTAACAGGTGATTGCTCACTCTCGAATGCTTCCAATACCATGACTAAATCTGTGGGCTGTGCCATCTCCACCCCTGTGGTGCGCAATGACAGCCTGCTGAGAGCATCGGCACAGTTTTCTGTGCCTGGTCTTTGGCGGATGGCGTAGTTGTATGCGGACAACGTGAGCGCCCATCTCTGGATGTGGGCCGATGCATTTGTATTTATCCCCTTGCTTTACGAAAAGAGGGATATAAGCGGCTTATGGTCGGTTTCCAATTCAAATTTGAGCCCGAACAGATATTGATGCATTTTCTTTACCCCATAAACACACGCTAATGCTTCTTTTTCGATCATACTGTAGGCCCTCTTGGCCTTAGACAGACTTCTGGATACATAAGCAACCGGTTGCAATTTTTTAAATTCATTAGCTTGTTGCAATACAAACCCGACCCCGTACGACGACGCATCACATGCTAGTACCAAACGCTTACATGGATCGTAAAACACAAGCAATTTGTTTGAACATAATAGCTTCCTAGCTTTCTCAAAGGCATTTTCTTGGCTTTTACCCCATACCCATTCATCTCCTTTACGCAGTAAAGAGTGCAGGGGTTCTAACAATGTGCTAAGACCCAGTAAGAAGTTGCCAAAATAGTTCAGGAGTCCTAGAAATGACTGCAGCTCCATCTCATTCTGTGGTCTTGGTGCATTTTTGATTGCCCCCGTCTTCGAATCGGTGAGCCTGATGCCGTCCGCTGCGATTCTTCTCCCAGGAACTCCACTTCAGGCGCCAGGAGAATGCACTTCGAGCATTTTAGCCTGAGCCACACACGATTAAGCCAACTAAGAACCTCCTCCAGGTTCTGCAGGTGCTCGATGGTGTCCCGACCTGTAACCAAGATGTCATCCTGGAAGACCACGGTGCGTGGGACCAACTTCAGCAAGCTTTCCATGTTTCTCTGGAATATCACCGCTGCTGATCGAATCCCAAATGGGCATCTGTTGTAAATGAAGAGACCTTTGTGCATGTTGATGCAGGTGAGGCCTTTCGATGATTCCACCAGCTCCTGCGTCATGTAGGCCGAGGTCAAGTCCAGCTTCGTGAATGTTTTCCCTCGCGCCAGCATCACAAATAGGTCGTCTGCTTTTGGTAGTGGGTATTGATCCTGCAATGAGAAACGATTGATAGTTACTTTGTAATCACCACAGATTCTGATGGTGCCGTCTCCCTTGAGGACTGGAACAATCAGACTGGCCCACTCATTGAATTCGATCGGCGAAATGATGCTTTCTCATTGCAGCCTGTCCAGCTCGATCACCACCCTCTCTCTCATCATGTAAGGTGCCGCTCTCGCCTTGTGATGGATGGGCCGCGCCCCCAGAATCAAATGGATGTGCACTTTTGCTCCTTGGAACTTCCCGATGCCTGGTTCGAACAGCGAGGGGAATTTGTTTCGGACCTGGGCACATGAGGTGTCGTCGACGTATGAAAGCACTCGGACATTGTCCCAGTTCCTTCCCAGCCAGCTCCTGCCAAACAGTGTTAGGCCATCGCCCGGTACCACCCAGAGTGGTAACTCGTGCACCGCTCCATCGTAGGAGGCCTTTACGGTAGCACTGCCGATTACGGGAATCAGTTCCTTTGTGTACATTCTCAGTTTAGTACGAATGGGAGTCAGGACTGGCCTTGAGGCTTTGCTGCACCACAATTTATCGAAAGTCTTTTTGCTCATTATGGACTGGCTTGCGCCCGTGTCCAGCTCCATGGAAAGCGGGAGTCCATTTAATTCAACCTTCAGTATTATTGGGGGACACTTTGTGGTAAATGTGTGCACCCCATATACCTCTGCCTCCTACGTCCGAAGCTCTGGTTTGTCATGATCCACCGTGGATCTGTTCTCCTCTGCAACATGGTGGTTTGCAGGATTAGCAGGGTTTGCAGCTCGTCTGCACATATGTTGGACGTGTCCCAAGGTCCCACAGCCCTTGCAAATGTATCCTTTGAAGCAGCATGAATGGAAGCGATGATCACCCCGCAGTGCCAACAAGGTGTTAATGGCCTTGTATTCATCACCCTTGATGGTGGACTCTGAGTCATCTGCGGACGTGCAGCTGCAGGCGTGTAAGTCCTGCCGTGTACATTTCGATTCGAAAACAACATTACTTTGTTCACAGTACTTGAAGCAGCACTCGTGTGCTGAAAAATTTGTTTAGTGTTGTTACTGGTGGCTATAAACGCCTGGGCTATCGCTATGGCTTTGCTCAAGGTTGGGGTCTCTACAGTCAAATGTTTGCGAAGTATTACTTCATGGCCAATGCCAAGTACAAAGAAGTCCCTGAGCATGTGCTCCAAGTGTCCTTCAAATTCGCAATGTCCTGTAAGGCGCCTTAGCTCGACGACATAGCTCGCCACTTCCTGGCCTTCAGACCTCTTGTATGTGGTGAACTGATACCTTGCCATCAGAACGCTTTCCTTCGGGTTTAGATGCTCCCGGACCAGTGTGCACAACTCATCGTATGACTTGTTTGTGGGTTTCGCTGGAGCGAGCAGATTTTTCATGAGGCCATATGTTGGTGCCCCGCAAACGGTGAGGAGGATCGCCCTTCGTTTGGCAGCGTTCGCTTTCCAGCTTGTTGGCCACGAAGTATTGGTCGAGTCGCTCCACAAAGGTTTCCCAATCATCTCCCTCCGAAGATTTCTCCAGGATGCCCATGGTTCTTTGAATTGTTGCGGAGGGTTTGGTCATTTGTATCTTGTTGCCAGTTGTTATGTCTTGAATAAAGTGTCAGACTAGATACTGCAAGCTCAAAGTAAGGTGTGACCATAATCCTTTATTACAGATCTCAGAGTGTCTCTCCAGCCTGTGAGGCCTCCTTATGTACAGGTGCTCCCAAGGGATTATGGGATCCCTGTGACTCCAGGGGATAAGCACTCTGGTGGTTGATATGGTATTTACAGGTTTACATACATAACAGTTGCAAAGGCTGTCTGAGAGTGGGGCATCTCCAGCGCAAGTGTCCGCAGATGAGCAAGTGAGCTGCGACACACCACATGGAGGATGAGAGTCAGACTAGCGTGGATCCAGATACGCAATCCGAGATGCCAGAGGAGGAAGTGTATGGACTGTACACTTTCATAACCAAGAGTAAACCAAGTTTGATTAATGTGAAGTTTAATGGGGTACCGGTATCGATGGAACTGGACACGGGGCGAGTCAATCGATCATGAACGAGAGGGCATTTAATAAGCTATGGGATACTAAGACTGTGAGGCCTAGGTTGAGCCCTGTTAACGCCAAGCTGCGCACATACACCAAAGAACTGATAAAGGTGATTGGCAGTGCACGAATTAATGTGTCGTATAACGGTACGGTTCATGAGTTACCGCTGTGGATTTTTCCAGGCAATGACCCAACGCTGCTCGGCAGGAGCTGATTGGAGAAAATCAGATGTGACTGGAACGACATAAAGGTGTTGTCATCGGAGGAAGATACATGTGCCCAAGTATTAAGCAAGTTCCCCTCACTGTTTGAATCGGGTATCGGCAACTTCACGGGAGCCAAGGTGCAGATCCAAAATGCAAGGTCTGCAGTAACCCTTGGGTTACTCTCCTCATGCTTTGCTTGATAATTTGTACTGCACGTTCTGGTTGTCCGTCGGACGCAATTATGAACGGTGCTGACCTTCATGTTTTATGCTGTTAAGTTTTACAAACTCCTGAAACTCCTGACTGGTGAAGCACGACCCATTGTCGCTCACCACTACGTCAGGCAGACCATGTGTCGCGAACTTGACATTGAGATTCTCTATGGTAGACGTAATGGATGACATGACTATGCATTCTATTCACTTCGAATAAGCATGCACCACCACTAAAAACATCTTGCCCAGGAAGGGACCTGCAAAATCTACAAGAATCCTGGACCAAGGTTTGGATGGCCATGACCACAGACTCAGCGGTGATTAGTATTGCATCCTCAAAGGGGATTGGTTTGCCATACCTAAGCAAATGCGCGAGGAAGCCAAACCGTACAATTGTCGCAAGGACGAACTGTCTATTCAAGCAGATTGCATATTGTGGGGCAATCGAGTTGTAATGCCTAAGAAAGGGAGAGAGAAGTTTGTGTGTGAGTTACACAGCACACATCCTGGTATAGTGATGATGAAGGCTATTGCCAGGTCCCACGTATGGTGGCCAGGAATTGGTTCTGAGTTGGAAGCATGCGTGCATCAGTGCAATACCTGCATGCAGCTCAGCAATGCACCAGCGGAATCACTGTTGAGTCTGTTGTATATGCATGCCTGTTTACTGTGTGATGTCTTTAGCACTGTTATGCAACACTGAATGTACCCTTACACTGTACACACCTTGTCTGTACACCAGAGGGTGCTGCTGCTGGAGACCTAAGGGTTACCTGCACCCAGTATAAAAAGGAACACACAGCTTGTTGTCTGCACTCAGGAGCTGCAAATAAAGGACTACAGGTCTACACAATTTAAGTATCATACCCTGCCTCGTGGAGTCATTACTAAAGGTGCCTACATATACTACAACTGGCGACGGGAATACGAGGTCATGAACCACACACTCAGCATGTCGAATCTCAGCAACTTTCAGCAATTTACCAATGGGAAAGATTGGGACGCTTTTGTAGAAAGATTGGAACACTTAAGGAAACTGGCTGCACCGTGCGACTTTGGCGACCACCTAAATGAAGCACTAAGGGACTCTAAACTGATGAGAGCAGTGCACCACATTGATATTTCTAAGGGCAGAAATGCTGCCCTGAGTCCCGCAACCCTGAGTCCGCCTCATGGGGCAAACCGGCTAGCCCCGTGCTGGCAATGTGGAGGAAACCACAGGTCCCATCAGCGCCGCTACAAAGACTATGCATTTAAAGAGAAAAGGTACCTTCAAAGGATGTGCAGAAAAAGCTTTGCTCACCGCGTCTCTGATGAATTGGCTGAACACTGGGACTCCGACACAGAGGAAGGTGAAGTTGCTCAACTCCTGAAAGAAAAGTATGGAACTCATACCTGCTCCACCGAAAGTTCTCCGTGGGCGATGAAAGTAGACATCGACGTGGTCCCAGTTTCTATGGAGAGCGACACGGGGCGAACCAGTCTGCGATGAGCCTTTGAAGAACTTTGGATGAATCCTGCCAATCGACCACAATGGCAGCCTGTCCAAGCAAAGCTGCTCCCAGGCCTCCAGGCTCCGGCAATCGACCTTGAACATGGATCCATCGCTGCATCCGGAGATTCCACTGTCCAGCTCGATTGCCCACAGCACCCCGACAAAATCTCCGAGACCGAGGATCCAAACTCCACTTTCCGGGCCGGGGCAGCACTCCAAGAGGTGAACATTGACAAAAGAAATGGATTCCCAACATCCAGGATCGAACCTGTGGAAGAAAAGAGCACCACAGCCTACCTGCAGCAAGAGCAGAAAATGGCTGCAGCACCACAAGCAGCAGAACCTGTAATCAAAATGGCCTCCGCCATGCCACGAGTGAACATGGAGGAGCATCATGTGACATCGAGTGGCCAATCGCATTTGAAGGCGCCCTTAAAGGAGACCGGTAACCAAAAAAATTTAAAGGGGAAGTTTCAACTATTTGAGTACATGCACTTTAAAGCTAAAATTAAAGGGTGCAAGTATGAACATGTATGCAATGTAACCATGAATTGTGATGCTGATTTAACTAATGTGACTAATGAGATGAATGCAGGTGTCAGTAAGGTTAAGAACAAGTTTATTATGCTTAACCAATAATGATAAAGAATGTGAAATGACTAATGTAACCATGTCTGTTGAAACCAGGACACCCAAAAGTGATGTAAATGCTAGAATGTATAATGCAGGCTCGACTATGTGTGATCTGAGCCAAGGTGTCATGTATACCGGTAGGACACTGCCAAAGGACATTGGGTACTACAGGGACCATGCTGACGCCAATGGAATCCCCCTGTGGGAGACCTCCAGGTCCAGCAGGCTACCTGACCATGTAGCCTGGACCTTTGGAACGAATGTGATGCCCCTTGCAGGACACACACAGGCAGTGGGAGCAGACCCACTACAGGGACAGTGGTCAATGGGCAGCCCAGCCACCACCAATGGCAACCTGCACCAGATCAGCCCTACAACCGCTGGCCACCAGGGCCAACACCAGGAGCATGAGGCCAATACCCTCTAGCTTCCCTGGCAAACCCTGGGATGACCTGATCTTCATCCCAATTGGTGGACAAGGAGCCCACCCAGTCTTGTGGCCCTGCCCACCACCCAACAACAACAGTGGACAAGGAGCCCACCCAGTCTTGTGGCCCTGCCCACAACTACCCACATCACAGTGTATACACACCACCCACTGCTGCCGTGGCTACCCACCCCCGAGGGATCCCACAACAGAAACACTCACATAGTCTGTGTGTGAGGGAGGGGAAACGTACGAGGCCAGCCTCAAGCACAGGGGTCACACCTGGCAACCACACAACCCTCACCACAACCTCCCATAGCCCATTACTGATCACCTCCCCTGGGCATGACAATAAGGATATGAAACATGCTTAGGGGGGAAGTGTTATTGTGTATGCATGCCTGTTTACTGTGTGATGTCTGTAACACTGTTATACAACACTGAATGTACCCTTACACTGTACACACCTTGTCTGTACACCAGAGGGTGCTGCTGCTGGAGACCTACACAGGTCTCCAGCAGCAGCAGGTCTACACAGTTTAAGTATCATACCCTGTCTCATGGAGTCATTATTAAAGGTGCCTACATATACGACAGAGTCTGTGGTCATGGCCATCCAAACCGTGGTCCAGGATCCATGTAGATTTTGCAGGTCCCTTCCTGGGCAAGATGTTTTTAGTGATGGTGGATGCTTATTCTAATTGGATAGAATGTCATCCAGTATATCCACGGCAACCATAGAGAATCTCAATGTCATGTTCACGACACAGTGGTGAGCGACAATGAGTCGTGCTTCACCAGTCAGGAGTTGCAGAAGTTTGTAAAACTTAACGGCATAAAACATGTAAGGTCAGCACCGTTCAAGCCTGTGTCCAATGGACAAGCAGAATGTGCAGTACAAATTATCAAGCAAAGCATGAGGAGAGTAACCCAAGGGTCACTGCAGACCTGCTTGTCTTGCATACTGCTGAGTTACAGGACAAGGCCCTACACACTCACAGGGTTCTCGCCTGCTGAAATCATGATGAAAAGAGGTCTTAAGACCAAGTTATCTCGTACACCAGGATTTAAGTAATCATGCTGAATACAGAAGACAGAGTCAACAAGGGTACCACGATCGCGCAACTGTGTCACACGGGATTTCTGTTTAATGATCCTGCATATGTGTTGAATTATGGTCAGGGTCCCAAATGGATCGCTGGTATAGTCATGGCCAAGGAGGGCAAGAGAGTATTTGTTATTAAGATCAAGAATGGGCAAACTTGCAGGAAACACATGGATCAAACAAAGCTGAGGCACACAGACGAGCCAGAACAGTCGGACGAAGAAACCGTCGACGACCAACCAACCTACCAGCAGCCTTCAGTGGACTCAAAGGTCATCAGTGAACCAGGAATTTCCATCTCGGACTTGTTCAATAAAAATGGACTTGCAATTCCTGACATGGCCACTGCCACCCCCAACAAGTCAGTCATCCAGCCACCAGCCACAACAGACTCCGCACAGTCACCCAAGGCCGGAATCGAACTGAGACGGTCAACTCAGGAGCGTAAAGCACTGGACCATCTCAACATGTGAAAGACTGTGATAAGATCTCAGAAGAGGGTACTGTCATGTATGTACATGCTGTTTGTAGCCACCAGATGGTGTCATTGTTGGAGGCCACTGAGCAGCATGCACATGATAAGTCAGGCACTTTTGTGAGTCAGGCACTTTGGGCCATAATAAAGCAGAAGCGAGGTTGTATCTTGCTTAGTTAAACAGTACTCAGTTTGTACCTTTATTGTATACTTAACAGGAGATTTTGTTACTTTGTTGCAGTAAAAGTTATGATTCATCCTTTGACATTGGTGTTTTGTGTATCATTTCAATGTTCACCAGAGATGTTCCTTTATGGGGGCACATAGCGTTTCCAGTATGAGCTCCATCCTTCAGTTTCCTCCATTTAGGAGAGCCGGTCGATTATGAGCTGGTGACATGCGACTTCGGCAGCATTTCCACACTGCCTCCCCCCCGTGGATGATGTGACTATCCAATGGGGACATCGCCAGGCTCCTCCTTGTCATCCTCCCCCTCCTGAGGTGGGTCTGCAATCCCCACTGGCAATGCCTCGTCCCTCATGATGGCCAAGTTGTGCAACATGCAGCACACAGCAATGAATTTGGAAACCTGTTCAGGGGAGTATTGAAGGCTGCCTCCAGAGTGGTCCAGGCATCGATCGGCCTGTAGGAGATGGTATAACTCTGTTAACACTTCCTTTCGGAAGTGCAACCTTCTCACACACTGCTCCCCAGAGAGCTGGAGGTATCAGCATTGGTGCCTGTAAACCCTCTCCTCAGCAGTGGCCTGACATGGCCATGAGCCCCTTGTTATATCATGACGCCGGCTACCAATAGCATGAAGGATGAAACGCTGGTGAACTAGTAATGCCCCCCATTAAATTATTTCAGTGAAGACGTAAGGACACTGTACTGGGAGATAAAAGTACAATTTTCAAGCAAAGCTTCACGCAGCGTGCAGTTGCAAACGTTGCAGTCGATGAGGCCTGCAATGTTGGAGCCTCCTCCCTCAAATTACATATGCCACAAATACCACCTACTGGACCGAAGGAACGCTTGCTTTTTCAGGCATTTCCTGGGGCGGGCGTATACATAAGAATATAAGAAATAGGAGCAGGAGTAGGCCATTTGGTCCCTTGCGCCTGCTCCACCATTTAATAAGATCATGGCTGATCTGATCTTGGGCTCAGCTACACTTCCCTGCCCGCACCCTTATCATTCAAAGATCTGTCTATCTCCACCTTAAATATATTTAATGACACAGCCTCAACATCTCTCTGGGGCAGAGAATTCCACACATTTATGACCCTCCGAGAGAAGAAATTCCTCCTTATCTCAGTTCTAAATGGGCGATGCTTTATTCGTAAACTATGCCCCCTAGTTCTAAATCCCCCCATGAGTGGAAACATCCTCTCTGCATCTACCTTGTTGAGCCCCTTCAGTATCTTATGTGTTTCAATAAGGTCACTTCTTATTCTTCTAAACTCCAATTATACGTCAACCCCTTCAACTCAGGAATCAACCTAGTGAACCTTCTCTGAACTGCCTCCAATGGAAGTATATCCCTCCTTAAATAAGGAGACCAAAACTGTACGCAGTACTAGGGCCCAAAATTCCACATTGCTGTTTTTTGGCATTATTTCAGATTAACGGAGGTTTTTCTTCCAAAATAACGGTTAAAAAAATTCCTAAATTTCGCCAAAATTATTTTTCATTTTGATGCCGCGCAGAAACACCTCTGGTTTTGAGGGTGGAGTTAAATTTTTGCGCTGAAAAAGTGAGGCCCGTTCTGCGCATGCCCAAGCATTAAAGCGTAGGACCTCAAAGGTAGTAATCTCCGGGTTACTACTGGTGCCATGTGCTAATGAGTAGAATAGAAGGATAGAGAGGATGAACACATGGCTGGAAAGTTGGTGTAGGAGGGAGGGCTTTAAATTCTTGAGACATTGGGACCGCTTCTCGGGGAGTTAGGACCTGTACAAACCGGATGGGTTGCACCTCAACAGCGCCAGGACCAAAATCCTCGTGGGGAGTTTTGCTAGTGTTGTTGGGAAGAGTTTAAACTAGCTTGGCAGGGGGATGGGAACCTGAGAACGAATTCAAAAGGGAAGGAAGTAATGCAGAAATTGGATAGCAAGAATCTAGAAAGCAAATCTGTAAGACAGAGGAAGCAGGACTTAGTATGTAGTAAGCAAGGAGGTCTTCCTGTGTTGAATGGTATATACTTTAATGCAAGGAGTATAGCGAATAAGGCATTGAGCTAAAAGCACAGGTAGACACATGGGAGTATGACATTATAGCCTTTACAGAAACATGGCTGAAAGAGGAGCAGGTTTGGCAGATCAATATTCCTGGTTACAGGATTTTTAGACAAGATAGAGAGGGGGGTAAAAAGGGGGGGGCGGGGTTTGCGGTACTGATTAAAGAAACTATTGCAGCGGTGAGGAGGGATGATATATTAGAGGGATCATTAAATGAGGCTATATGGGTAGAATTGAAAAATAAAAAAGGGGTGATCACATTGCTGGGAGTGTATTGTAGACCCCCAAACAGTGGGAGGGAGATAGAGGAGCAAATATGCAGGCAAATTGCTGTGAAGTCCAAAAACCATAGGGTAATAATAGTAGGGGATTTTAACTATCTAAATATTGATTGGGACAAATTTAGTGTGAAGGGTATAGAGGGTGCGGAATTCTTGAAATGCATTCAAGATAACTTTTTTAGTCAGTATGTAGCAAGCCCAACACGAGAGGGCGTGGTCTTGTATTTAGTTTTGGGGAATGAAGCTGGGCAGGTTGAAGGGATATTACTGGGAGAGCACTTGGGTGCTAGTGACCATAATTCAGTCAGATTCAAGTTGGTTATGGATAAGGACAAGAATAGGCCTGGAATAAAAGTTCCAAATTGGGGAAAAGCTAATTTTGCTAAGTTAAGGAGTGATTTGGCCATAGTGGACTGGAAACAGCTACTTGTGGGTAAATCAGTGTCGGAACAGTGGGAGGCATTCAAGGAGGAGATCCGGAAGGCTCAGGCCAAACATGTGACCTTAAAGAAAAAGGCTGGGAAAAATAATTCTAGAGCCCCCTGGATATCTAGGGACCTTACAGGGGAGGATTAAGAAAAAAAGGGACGCTTATGTCATATATCAACGGCTAAATACTATAGAATCTTTAGAGGAATATAGAAAGTTAAGAGGCAAAATTACAAAGAATATTAGGAATGCTAAGAGAGAGCACGAGAAATTCTTGGCCAGTAAAATTAAGGAAAACCCTAAGGTGTTCTATAAATATATTAAGAGTAAGAGGGCAACTAAAGAAAGGGTAGGGCTGAGCCTGACAGTCCACCTCACCAGAGAGAGGAAGAGGAGGACGGCGAAGCAGACGCTGACATCGGGCCAGACAATCAGGCTGACGCTGAAGCCATGCCCCGCCCCCCTGTAGACCACATGAAAGGGCGCATGGTGGTATGATAGCTGCAAGAGCCTTACGTCAGGAGCTCATCAATGATCGCTTTGCCTGAAAGAACATTGGTGTTATTTAAAAGGCTGACACACTGCTGGGTCATACATCAATGGTGGGCATCACCTTGGTGACAGTTAAAGCTTAAGTTGATTGAAGTTAACTGTGATTCTACCTTTTGATATTAAGAAATCACTAGCGTGTAATGGTGCAGCTATCTGAGCCAAGGTTTTCTGAAATAAAAAACATTTAAACTGAACATTAGTCTGAAATCATCAGTATTTCTATACAAACCAACACTCCCCCCCACCCCCACCCCCCGCTTCTCCTCCCCACCTCTACCCATTACCCTCCTGACTCCAAGCCGCCTGGCCGAGGAGTCCTCATTGGGGGAGGGAGGGAAGGGGGATGGCCAAAGCGCTGCTTGGATGGATACAGGAGAGGACGGTCCCGAGGTGGGAGCATGCTCCGAGCCATAAGCAAGATGTTGCTGCTGGCTCTCATGTGTGGTTGGCAATGGAGGTGCGTCACCTTGGGGTGCAGTGTGGTGCTCTGGGATCACTGGGAGCCTCTACACCAGTGTTCCTGGCTACCAGCTCCAGGGCCTCCTCCATCCGTTCCATTTTATATGTTATTTGTTGGACAAAAACTCGGTGCCAACTATGTTCTTGGTGCTTAGTGGGCTTTTTGCTGCTGGTGAATCTCCATTGTTCCTCCCACAACAGCCAAACAAGCACACACCACAGGCACACACGCTTTCAGTGCCTCTGAACTCCCTCCCTCTCTGTCTCCTCTTCTGCGCATGTCATGGTGAAACTTGACCTTCAGAATCGTGGGAATGGAGCGTTGCCATGCCGTTGCTAAGGACGGCCACACTTTACGGCAGAAGGTCGGAAAAATTTAACGCTGCCGCCCATTTGATATCGCTCGCAGTAACGCCCATTTAAAAAAATGTAAAAATGTAAATGTTTTGAGAATGGGCGAGAAGCCGGCGATTTGAAAACCTTTTTTTAACACCCATGCCGGAAATAACATCTATTTTTGGGTGCTAAGATCAAAAGTGGAGGTTCTATCCCCATGTTTCTATACCATTGGCAAAACTTGCAAAATTATGTTAGCTCCAAAAAACACCGTTAGCTAAATGGTGGTGAATTTTGGGCCCTAGGTATGGTCTCACCAATATCCTGTACAGTTGTAGCAGTACTTCCCTACTTTTATACTCCATCCCCCCTTGCAATAAAGGCCAACATTCAATTTGCCTTCCTAATTATTTGCTGTACCTGCATACTAACTTTTTGTGTTTCATGCACAAGGACCCCCAGATCCCTCTGTACTGCAGCATTTTGTAATCTCTCTTCATTTAAATAATAATTTGCATTTTTATTTTTCCTGCCAGAGTGGATAACCTCACACTTTCCCACATTATACTTCATCTGCCAAATGTTAGCCCACTCACTTAGTCTGTCTATATCCTTTTGTAGATTCTTTGTGTACTTCTCACAATTTGCTTTCCCACCCATCTTTGTATCATCTGCAAACTTACATTACACTCAGTCCCTTCATCCAAGTCATTAATATAGATTGCAAATAGTTGAGGACCCAGCATCAATCCCTGCTGCACCTCACTCGTTACTGTTTGACAACCGGAAAATGACCCATTTATCCCAACTCTCTGTTTTCTGTTAGTTAGCCAATCCTCTATCCATGCTAATATAGTACCCCCAACCCTGTTAGCTCTTATCTTGTGCAGTAACCTTTTATGTAGCACTTTATTGAATGCCTTCTGGAAATCCAAATACACCATATCCACTGGTTCCCCCTTGTCCACCCTGCTCGTTACGTCCTCAAAGAACTCCAGCAAATATGTCAAACATGATTTCCCTTTCTAACAGCATGCTGGCATTAATGGGGCGTCAATGCCTAATTTTGCAGCCGGGGTGCTAGCAGAGTGTTGCAAAACGATTGACATCATGATCTTGGTGAAACTAGAAGGTGGACGGTAAGTTTTTGCGCCGCCGCAAACCCGGAGTGGAATTTGCCGAATGGGTGGTAAAAGCTGGACGCCTGCTATTATGCCTAAAAACATCCTCTGTAAAAATACTCTGTCTCCTGACACTCAGCCAATTTCCTGACTAGGTCAATAATTTGCCTTATGAGACTTATGAGGGATGTTATTAAATGCCTTCTGGAAGTCCATATAAATAACATCCATAGACATTTTCCTGTCCACTACATTAGTCACTTCTTCAAAAAATTCAATCAGGTTCATCAGGCATTACCTACCCTTTACAAATCTATGCTGGTTCTCTGATCAGCTGAAAATTTTCAAGGTGGTTCAGTCACCCTATCCTTAATTATAGACTCTTGTAATTTCCTGACAACAGATGTTAGGCTAACTGGTCTTTAATTCCTTGGTTTCCCTCTCTCATCATTCTTAAATAGTGGAGTGGCATGCGCAAGTTTTGAACCTAAAGGAACTGTTCCTGAATCTGTTTTTATTTCAGATTTACAGCATCCGCATTTGCTTTTAATTATAAAGTTTTATTAAGTCTTGCTAGGTAGCAATAGTCAGGCCCACTGCAGCAATTTGACAGTGGTGAAAGAACTTGCAGAACATGTACATATTTTACCATTTGCTCACCCTGCCCCTTCTTATTTTGTGGAATTAGTTTTTTTTAAATAGTATTATTTTTAAAAACTGAATCTTACAACTGAGTATCCAACAGATCCCAGGACAAATTCTCTTTCATTGATTGCACAGCTGCAAAGTTGACATAGCTGTCAAGGGACCTCTTGGCCTCCAACAGCAACATTTATTTAAGGACACAGAATTCGGGAGCCTGATTAAATATTTGCATTAAAGGTAATCCTTCCAGCTTTTGCTTTTAATACTCAGGGCCCGAAATTCAGTACCGCTGGAAAGCTGGTGCTCCCTCCACCTTTTTGTGGCCATGAGCGCAAAAATGTTTTCATGGCTGGGCCATATACAGCTCCAAAAGTGAACAAATGAGTTCCAGCGCTAATGAACCCTTCCATTTTTCGGCGGTGTGGCTGTCTTAATTTGAGCATTATCACCCCTGAGAAATTCAGCATGCAGGTAAGGGTTTCTTTCTAATGAGCCAGCTGCTCCCTGGCCTTTTTAAAGCAAGGCCCTGAGTGGGGAGGGAGGTTGGAAGGATGGCTGGTGTAAGAGGTGCAAGGAAAGCCAACAGGTTCACTGATATGGAGCTGGAGACACTGATGGACGATGTGGATGACAGAAGAAGAATACTGTTTCCTGACATGGGTAGACCAGGCAGACAGGCAGTTCAAGGGAGGTGTCAGCCAGCTCCATATATGTGAGGGCACACCCTCCCAGGAGGGTGCTGGCCAGTCTGCACCCGGCCCTTCCAGGGTGGCGATGGGTCGACGCCTCCTAGCTCTGGGGATCCTCCTCCTCCTCCTCCTGTGCCTCCTCCTCCTCCTCCTCAGATGGTACTGCTGGCTCGACCTCCAGTGGCTGTCCCTTCATGATGGCCAGATTGTGCAGCATGCAGCAGACCACTATGATTATGAAGACCCATTGAGGGGAGTACTGCAAGGTGACACCAGAGTGGTCCAGGCACCGGAACCTCTGCTTAAGAATGCCTATGCACTGCTCGATGATGCACCTGGTGGCACAATAAGCATCATTGGTATGCATGCTCTGGTGCTGTCCTGGGGTTCCGCAGTGGAGTGAGAAGCCAAGTGGACAGGGGATATCCCTTGTCCCCAAGCAGCCAACCGCAATCCTGATTCAGGCCTGTTATGTATGTAAGCACAGAAGGCGCTGTGGTGGGAAACCTGGTAGTACCTGCAACAAGGGCTATATAAGGCTGACCACCACACCTGAGAGGCACTCTGGAGCTGAACAATAAAGGACGAAGGTCACAGCAGTTAGACTTACACCAGACCGTGTGGAGTCAGTGATTTGTGTGCTACATACACCACATTGGCAACGAGGAAGCGGACGAACTCCACGCAACCATGGCTACTCTGGGCTCGCTAAAGAATTTTACCGTGGGCAATGATTGGGAGGCCTTTACGGAAAGGCTCGAGTACTACTTCACAGCAAATGACCTGACGGAGGACACATACGCAATGAGAGAGAAGCGTAAGGCGATATTGCTCTCCAGTTGTGGAAATGAGGTTTACTGTCTCGTCAGGGATTTGCTGGCACCCGGGAGCACCAGGGACAAGTCATACGAGGAGCTGACTGAACTCATTCGTGACCAGTTGAAACCGAAGGAGAGCATCCTCACGGCCAGATACAAATTTTACCATCACGGCAGACCTGAGGGCCAGGATATCACCAAATATGCTGCGGACCTCAGGAGACTCGCGGCGCCGTGTGATTTTGGCGCACACCTTGACGAGGCTTTACGGGACGTTTTCGTTATGGGGATTGGCCACGAGGGCCTCCTTCACAAGCTGCTGGCCACGGAACCCACAGTCACTCTGACAAAGGCCATCGCCATCAGCCGGGCATATATGACCTCGACTTGCAGCACCAGCGAGGAGCAGGCAGAAGATGATGAGGTGTTTGGACTGTACACGTGTACCGACGATTCTCCCCCAGTGATAAGGGAAGTAAAAATCAACGGAGTCCCTGTGAGTATGGAAGTGTACACGGGCTCGGGTCCGTCGTTGATGAGTCGGAGAACTTTTGATAAACTGTGGATTAACCCAGCTGCATGACCCAAGCTGGTCCCGGTCATGGCGAAGCTGTGTACCTACACTAGGGAACTAATACCTGTTCTTGGCAGAGCGATGGTGCAGGTATCCCAAGGGGACGAGATGCATGCTTTACCTCTGTGGGTCGTTGCAGACGATGGGCCGACACTCCTCAGCCGGAGGTGGATGGGGACGGTCCGTGGGAGCTGGGAAGACTTCACCACTCCACAGGCTGCTGCTCCCCGGGGTGCTGCCGTGCTCCGGGTCCCCAGAGAGCAGCGCCGACCGAGCTGGAGCTGCAGCCTCAATCCACCCACAGGCAAGCAGCCCTGCACAGAGGGGCCTAGTGGGGGGGGGGAGTGAGCCGGCGGGGTGCGAGGCATCCAGGATGGCCGGCGGTTCGGAAGAGCCCCGCCGAGGAGCTGTTAGTGTCGGGCGGCGGCAGCAGCTGGAGGTCGGTGGCTATGGAGGCCGCGGGGGACGCGGCAAGTGTGGCCGCTGGAGAGGCCACGACGGCCGCAGGAGAGGCGGCAAGTCAGGTGGCAGCGGAGGGGAGCAGAGGCTACGACGGCGGAGGGCATCCGGAGCGGCGGAGAAGAAGATGGCGGTGGCATCGTGTCGGAGCAGCAGAGCATCAAAGATGGCAGTTCCCAAGGAGAAGCCTCGTGGAATCCTCCTGCATCAAAGATGGCGCCTTAAAAAGGAAATGCACCCGGGAGTCTTAAAAGGGCCTTACCAAGAGGTGGTCCCCACAAAGGACTTCTGTAAGGCAGAGCTAGTCTAAAATGAGCTATGTTAATGTGAGATAGTGAATTTATAATAAGAATTACTTTTTAATGCTGAATGGCCACTGTATTTGTGTAAAATAATGGATGAAGTACAATTAATGATAACGGCTAACAAGGAAATCAAGGATCCGTTACCAGTCAATAACCAGTTAATGTACCAGATAATATGTACCATACTAACGCACTGTCTATGCCCACCTGCCTTTCGTTGGACAAGTGTGATGTTTTGTAATGATGTGTGTATCGTTGTCCTGTGTCCTGGTGGGGGGGGGGGGGAGGTGATGTTATGTAATGATGTGTGTATCGTCCCAGTACCGTAAATGTAATGTAAGCACTATGCCACACCACAGAGGGCGCTGTGGTGGGAAACCTGGTAGTACCTGCAACAAGGGCTATATAAGGCTGACCACCTGAGAGGCACTCTGGAGCTGAACAATAAAGGACGAAGGTCACAGCAGTTAGATTTACACCAGGCCGTGTGGAGTCAGTGATTTGTGTGCTACATACACCACAAGGCCAGTGAAGATGGCCGGCACACTTGCCTGGCGCAGAATGCACAAATCATGGCTGCTGCCTCCCTTGCCCGCTGCCTGTCTGCACGGTGCTGACAGTGATGCCTTTTCCTGCATGCCGCCCTGCTTCTGACCAGGTATCGCCCTCCCAATACTCCTCCCATCCTCAGGGTAAACCCTGCCAAGCAGATCTCTGCAGCCCACAGGCCTTCACGAAAGAATCAGATCTGAAAGTTGTACAAAAGTACAGGGGTATGTGCAAACCTCTGAGCAGCACTCAGCAGGTTTAATGGAGCCAAAACAATTAATAAAATTATATCAAAAGCTAAATACTGCGGACCATGGAAAATGAAAAAAAAACACTAATAATGAATAAAACTATATCTAAAGCTAAATGCTAAATACTGCGGACCATGGAAAATGACACTAATAACTAATAAAACGATATCAAAAGATAAACATTGTGGATGCATGCTGGAAAATGAAATAAAAACAATATAAGTAATAAAACTTTTTACCTACGAAAGGGGCCCAGCGGTGTTGCGTTCGAGCACCGCATCGAAAACAAACCGGGGGCACTGCCGGGAAAAGTCCTACCTTTTCCTCGGTGAATTCCGCTGTGCTAGTCCTTTTCCAGCACCCGCCGCTGCAGAGCTCACCACTGGAAAGCTTCCTTTACAGCGGCTTCACCGTGCCATTTCTGGCGGAAGTGAACACCGCTGAAATCCTCTCCAAGCTGTATATGGCTCAGGGAGGGAAAAGTATCCGACCGCGGCAGCTGATCGATTTTTTCGATCGACCGTCCAAACACCGTGGTAGCCGTCCCTTTGGGGACGGTGAATTTCGGGCCCTCAGTATCTAAGTAATAAAAGTAGAAAAGCCTTATTTATTATCAATAGCAAGCCTAACCACATCTAACACAAATGTCTATCCCTGAATAGAGATATGGGATCAGCTTCCAACTAACATCCACTGGGCATTCTGAAGATGATTATCATGGGGTGGCACCATTAATTGCACTCTTTTAGAGGGTGAACTCAAAAGTCGCTGTCAATTTTTTGTACAGGTAATTCTTTTTGGATGAGTGGAATAAATTGCCAATGGTAATTATTTGGCCCATCTTAATTCAACCATCTGGAGAGATCCTGATCTCCCCCAACTAGCATCCAATTATTTGTTAAATGATTCAGGGTTTTTTTCCTCCACTACTCTATCTGAAAGCTTATTCCATATTTTGATGCAGAAGAATTTCCTGCTATCAGTCCTAGTTGCTTTTAGTCATTTATTAGTGTTACTGGTTTGAATCTATGTTCCCCAATTCTACTCTTACAGTTTAAATTAAAATAATATTCCGGCTTAACCTTTCCTATACCATATCAATCTTATTTGCCTCTATATGATCACTTCTCAGTCACCTCAGCTCTGATTTTAATTCCCCGTGCCCAACAAAAACAGGTGTGTGCAGGGATTTAATAGGAGCAGAATACTTACCTCCCCATTCACACCACACAACCGGCAACAGCAAATTTAACTCACAGTTTCAGGAGACAGCTGAGGCCCTTGCTGGCTCACAAATATGCTGCGTCTGAGGGACATTAAAGGGAAAGGCTCACGCTGCCGACTCTGCAAATGAAAAAGGGACCTACCTGGACCACCATGGAACAGAGTGTCTCACGATCAGCCCGGCACTTACTCAGAGTGGCTGAGCGATCACGACCACGACCTCACAAAGAAACCGGATCAGCAACGGGAAAACGAAAATAAGTTTTTTAAACATTTTTGACCTGGCCTCCTTGCCTTTAATTTTTGCCCCGGTAATGGCCAGCCACCCAATCCGTGTCTCCTGCAGCTGTCGGTATTTTCGCCCGCACTGCTGCAGGGGGAAAAAGTGAATTTCGGGGCTGGGGTGCTAACGGGGCAATGATGTCACGAATTCTGGACGCAGGAGATCGAGGCGCAAAACTGTAGTGCCGCCACTAAACTCCCGCCCAATATGACGGGAGTTGTTATCTGCGCTGCACCCGGGCGGTAAGGCATTTGCGTCGTGGGTGCTAATGGGAGGCACAAACGTACCAAATTTTTAGCCCTAAAACTCACAGTCGACTGAGTCTCAATCAGTGCCAAGTCTTCCAGAGAAACCTTAAATAAGGAGATAAAAAATTGGATGCAGTACTTCAGGTGTGGTCTCACCAATGCCCTGTACAGTTGTAGCAAGACTTCCCTACTTTTATATTCCATCCCTCTTGCAATAAAGGCCAGCATTCCATTTGCCTTACTAATTACTTGCTGTACCTGCATGCTAACTTTTTGTGTTTCATGTACAAGGAATCTGACATCTCTCTGTACCTCAGCATTTTGTAATCTCTCCCCATTTAAATAATATTCTGACCAAAGTGGATAAACTCACATTTTACAACATTATACTCCATCTGCCAAATTTTTGCCTACTCACTTAGCCTATCTATATCCCTTTGCAGATTCTTTGTTTTCTCCAGACAACTTGCTTTCTCATCTATCTTTGTATCATCAGCAAATTTATCTACATTATACTCGGTTCCTTCATCCAAGTCATTAATATAGATTGTAAATAGTTGAGGCCCCAGCACTGATCCCTGTGGCACCCCACTAGTAACATTTTGCCAACCTTAAAATGACTCATTTATCCCGACTCTGTTTTCTGTTAGTTAGCCAATCCTCTATCCATGCTAATATTTTATCCCCAACTCGTGAGCTTCAAGACATGCTTTAAAAGTGCCACAAATTCTCACAAGAGTCCTGTTACATTTACCAGTTACCTCAGTCATATAATATGTTCATTACTTACCTACTTACCCCAACATGGTAATACAATCTTCATATCTTTGAGCCTTTTAAAAATCCTGACATACAAATTTTCACTGCCTGCCAGCACAGTACTCTTGTATTTCATGAGAGTTCCACAGCTGAAAAAACAGTGGGTATTTAAATTATCTGACCCACAGAGTACTCTGGACCTGATGGTTTCCATCCTAGCATCTTAAGATGCATTAAGAAGGCTTTGTGTCTTAATGCAAGGAGTATCCGCAATAAGGTGGATGAATTAATTGTGCAAATAGATGTTAATAAATATGATGTGATTGGGATTACGGAGACGTGGCTCCAGGATGATCAGGGCTGGGAACTCAACATTCAGGGGTATTCAACATTCAGGAAGGATAGAATAAAAGGAAAAGGAGGTGGGGTAGCATTGTTGGTTAAAGAGGAGATTAATGCAATAGTTAGGAAAGACATTAGCTTGGATGATGTGGAATCTATATGGGTAGAGCTGCAGAACACCAAAGGGCAAAAAACGTTAGTAGGAGTTGTGTACAGACCTCCAAACAGTAATAGGGATGTTGGGGAGGGCATCAAACAGGAAATTAGGGGTGCATGCAATAAAGGTGTAGCAGTTATAATGGGTGACTTTAATATGCACATAGATTGGGCTAGCCAAACTGGAAGCAATACGGTGGAGGAGGATTTCCTGGAGTGCATAAGGGATGGGTTTCTAGACCAATATGTTGAGGAACCAACTAGGGGGGAGGCCATCTTAGACTGGGTGTTGTGTAATGAGAGAGGATTAATTAGCAATCTCATTGTGCGAGGCCCCTTGGGGAAGAGTGACCATAATATGGTGGAATTCTGCATTAGGATGGAGAATGAAACAGTAAATTCAGAGACCATGGTCCAAAACTTAAAGAAGGGTAACTTTGAAGGTATGAGGCGTGAATTGGCTAGGATAGATTGGCGAATGATACTTAGGGGGTTGACTGTGGATGGGCAATGGCAGATATTTAGAGACCGCATGGATGAATTACAACAATTGTACATTCCTGTCTGGCGTAAAAATAAAAAAGGGAAGGTGGCTCAACCGTGGCTATCAAGAGAAATCAGGGATAGTATTAAAGCCAAGGAAGTGGCATACAAATTGGCCAGAAATAGCAGTGAACCTGGGGACTGGGAGAAATTTAGAACTCAGCAGAGGAGGACAAAGGGTTTGATTAGGGCAGGGAAAATGGAGTACGAGAAGAAGCTTGCAGGGAACATTAAGGTGGATTGCAAAAGTTTCTATAGGTATGTAAAGAGAAAAAGGTTAGTAAAGACAAACGTAGGTCCCCTGCAGTCAGAATCAGGGGAAGTCATAACGGGGAACAAAGAAATGGCAGACCAATTGAACAAGTACTTTGGTTCGGTATTCACTAAGGAGGATACAAACAACCTTCCGGATATAAAAGGGGTCAGAGGGTCTAGTAAGGAGGGGGAACTGAGGGAAATCTTTATTAGTCGGGAAATTGTGTTGGGGAAATTGATGGGATTGAAGGCTGATAAATCCCCAGGGCCTGATGGACTGCATCCCAGAGTACTTAAGGAGGTGGCCTTGGAAATAGCGGATGCATTGACAGTCATTTTCCAACATTCAATTGACTCTGGATCAGTTCCTATGGAGTGGAGGGTAGCCAATGTAACCCCACTTTTTAAAAAAGGAGGGAGAGAGAAAACAGGGAATTATAGACCGGTCAGCCTGACCTCAGTAGTGGGTAAAATGATGGAATCAATTATTAAGGATGTCATAGCAGTGCATCTGGAAAATGGTGACATGATAGGTCCAAGTCAGCATGGATTTGTGAAAGGGAAATCATGCTTGACAAATCTTCTGGAATTTTTTGAGGATGTTTCCAGTAGAGTGGACAAAGGAGAACCAGTTGATGTGGTATATTTGGACTTTCAGAAGGCTTTCGACAAGGTCCCACACAAGAGATTAATGTGCAAAGTTAAAGCACATGGGATTGGGGGTAGTGTGCTGACGTGGATTGAGAACTGGTTGTCAGACAGGAAGCAAAGAGTAGGAGTAAACGGGTACTTTTCAGAATGGCAGGCAGTGACTAGTGGGGTGCCGCAAGGTTCTGTGCTGGGGCCCCAGCTGTTTACATTGTACATTAATGATTTAGACGAGGGGATTAAATGCAGTATCTCCAAATTTGCGGATGACACTAAGTTGGGTGGCAGTGTGAGCTGCAGGAGGATGCTATTAGGCTGCAGAGTGACTTGGATAGGTTAGGTGAGTGGGCAAATGCATGGCAGATGAAGTATAATGTGGATAAATGTGAGGTTATCCACTTTGGTGGTAAAAACAGAGAGACAGACTATTATCTGAATGGTGACAGATTAGGAAAAGGGAAGGTTCAACGAGACCTGGGTGTCATGGTACATCAGTCATTGAAGGTTAGCATGCAGGTACAGCAGGCGGTTAAGAAAGCAAATGGTATGTTGGCCTTCATAGCGAGGGGATTTGAATACAGGGGCAGGGAGGTGTTGCTACAGTTGTACAGGGCCTTGGTGAGGCCACACCTGGAGTATTGTGTACAGTTTTGGTCTCCTAACTTGAGGAAGGACATTCTTGCTATTGAGGGAGTGCAGCGAAGATTCACCAGACTGATTCCCGGGATGGCGGGACTGACCTATCAAGAAAGACTGGATCAACTGGGCTTGTATTCACTGGAGTTCAGAAGAATGAGAGGGGACCTCATAGAAACGTTTAAAATTCTGACAGGTTTAGACAGGTTAGATGCAGGAAGAATGTTCCCAATGTTGGGGAAGTCCAGAACCAGGGGTCACAGTCTGAGGATAAGGGGTAAGCCATTTAGGACCGAGATGAGGAGAAACTTCTTCACCCAGAGAGTGGTGACCCTGTGGAATTCTCTACCACAGAAAGTAGTTGAGGCCAATTCACTAAATATATTCAAAAGGGAGTTAGATGAAGTCCTTACTACTCGGGGGATCAAGGGTTATGGCGAGAAAGCAGGAAGGGGGTACTGAAGTTTCATGTTCAGCCATGAACTCATTGAATGGCGGTGCAGGCTAGAAGGGCTGAATGGTCTGCTCCTGCACCTATTTTCTATGTTTCTATGTTTCTAAGAGAAGTAGCGGCAGGGATTATGGATGCAGTGGTTGTAATTTACCAAAATTCCTTGGATTCTGAGGAGGTCCCAGCAGATTGGAAAACTGCAAATGTAACCACCCTATTCAAAAAAAGAGGCAGACAAAAAGCAGGGAACTATAAGAACATAAGAACATAAGAAATAGAAACAGGAGTAGGCCATATGGCCCCTCGAGCCTGCTTCGCCATTCAATAAGATCATGACTGATCTGATCATGGACTCAGCTCCACTTCCCCACCCGCTCCCCATAACCCCTTATCCCCTTATCGCTCAAGAAACTATTTCTGTCTTAAATTTATTCAATGTCCAAGCTTCCACAGCTCTCCGAGACAACAAATTTCAACCCTCTGAGAGAAGAAATTCCTCCTCATCTCTGTTTTGAATGGGCGGCCCCTTATTCTAAGATCATGCCCTCTAGTTCTAGTCTCCCCCATCAGTGGAAACATCCTCTCTGCATCCACCTTGTCAAGCCCCCTCATAATCTTATACGTTTCGATAAGATCACCTCTCATTCTTCTGAACTCCAATGAGTAGAGGCCCAACCTACTCAACCTTTCCTCATAAGTCAACCCACTCATCCCCGGAATCAACCTAGTGAACCTTCTCTGAACTGCCTCCAAAGCAAGTATATCCTTTCATAAATATGGAAACCAAAACTGCGCGCAGTATTCCAGGTGTGATCTCACCAATAACTTGTATAGCTGTAGCAAGACTTCCCTGCTTTTATACTCCATCTCCTTTGCAATAAAGGCCAAGTTACCTTTGGCCTTCCTGATCACTTGCTGTACTTGCATACTATCCTTTTGTGTTTCATGCACAAGTACCCCCAGGTCCTGCTGTACTGCGGCACTTTGCAATCTTTCTCCATTTAAATAATAACTTGCTCTTTGATTTTTTTCTGCCAAAGTGCATGACCTCACACTTTCCAACATTATACTCCATCTGCCAAATTTTTGCCACTCACTTAGCCTGTCTATGTTCTTTTACAGATTTTTTGTGTCTTCCTCACACATTGCTTTTCCTCCCATCTTTGTATCGTCAGCAAACTTAGCAACTTTACACTCAGTCCTTTCTTCCAAGTAGTTAATATAGATTGTATATAGTTGTGGTCCCAGCACTGATCCCTGCGGCACCCCACTAGTTACTGGTTGCCAACCAGAGAATGAACCATTTATCCCGACTCTTTGTTTTCTGTTAGTTAGCCAATCCTCTATCCATGCTAATATATTACCTCCAACCCCGTGAACTTTTATCTTGTGCAGTAACCTTTTATGTGGCACCTTGTCAAATGCCTTCTGGAAATCCAAATACACCACGTCCACTGGTTCCCCTTTATCCACCCTGTTCGTTACATCCTCAAAGAACTCCAGCAAATTTGTTAAACATGACTTTCCTTTCATAAATCCATGCTGACTCTGCCTGACCGAATTTTGTTTATCCAAATGTCCTGCTATTGCTTCTTTAGTAATGGACTCCAACATTTTTCCAACCACAGATGTTAGGCTAACTGGTCTATAGTTTCCAGTTATAGACCAAATATAATGAGGCACTTGCCTCTCCAAGAATATAAATCAAGCATATAATACGCCTGCTGAAACAAAAATTCTGCTGGTTGGATCTGTCAGAGCAATGCTACTTTACACCCCGAAAAAGCAAAAAAATCTAGACATATGCCACTTGACAGAGAAGGGGTTAGTAGACAGTCTCACATAGCTTACGGAAAAAAGGTCATGGCTCATCAACCTGGTCAAATGTTTAAGGAAATCAGTTGGTTGGTGAATGTAGACATTGTATACCTTGATTTTCAAAAAGCCTTTGACAGGTGTCACATAATAAACTACCTAAAATGATATGAATTATTTCCCATAATGCTTATTTGATGATTTACAGTAATACTCTAGGGGTTGCCAGGAGCTTTAGAAAATGAGCAAATTTAAACCAGTTAAAAAAGCTAGTACCAAGAGAAAATTAACTTAGGACACAAATCTCAGAAAGTAATGCTGTAATAAATCTCCAGTTCTCAACACAAGAACTGATGCATATGTTTTACATTGATATAAACTTGATATCTATGTTATGTCTTTTGGCAATCTGTGCACGTGGCTTTGCCAGGATATTGGACTTTCCCATGGTGCAGGGCACATCGACTTTATATGCTTTGCGACCATCGCATATCAATGGTAAGATGTTCCGTAATCACAAAGGGTACCACTCACTTAATGTGCAGTTGGTGTGCAGCCAAGGCCAGCATATGCTCCACGGAGTCACTGCCACTCCCCTGGTGCGGGGCCTCAGTAATCCTAGTGATATTCTGGAAGACAGATTGCTGGACTGTTGTAAGACACCGGAAGCCCCTTTCCACACTGGTAAACACAGCCATGATGACAGCAGTCTGAGCTTGGGTGGCAGCAAACTGAGCTTGCATGACCGAAGTATAAGCTTCTCTGCAGCACTCAGATGATGGGTCGCTTCCGTTGGTGCTGCAATGGAAGCTGAGACATCACCTATCAGACCAAGCATCATGGTTGGGTCCATAAGTGCTCTAATGGAGTTGCCCATCACATCCATCTGTTGCCAGATGGAACTCGGTTAACTTGACTTCCGAAAGGTGTTGATGTTTAGTTAATTCAATATATGGCAAAAAAGGTAGTAGGTATTATTCGAAAGAGGGAGAGAGATACAGATTTCACAGAGCAATAGCCAATGTTCAAGACTGAATTAGAGCCTTGGGATGTTAATAATATTGCCATACTGTAAACATCCCATCACATACCATTGCAATCTTTGCAAGAGGATGTTGAAATACAAGGCGGTTGAAGGACAGTACATTGAATGTAAACTACCGATTGTTGATGTACGAGAAATGTAAACGTGTGTGCATCGGCTGAAGGGCGGTGCTTTTGACCGGAGACTATCAAATAAGGCAAGGCTACTTCCAGTTTGATAAAGAGAATAATGTATAAATATAAGTTCTTTTTGTTCAAGCAGCACGAGAAGGGACCCATGCCTAGGTTCAATTGCTCTATCTGTGACTATGCTCCGCTTGTAAATTGCTTTTTATGCCGAAGTTAAAGAATAAAATGATTATAACCAGAAGACTGAATTCGTTATTACTCAAATGAACAACAGAAGAATTTTTAAAATAACACCATCCTGGAAATCATGGGCTTCAAGCTCTGCACAAAGCCCTGTGCAAAGTTGGACTCTTCCATGCTCCTTGACAGTAGCAACAGGCTCTTTCTTCTAAAGGCCACCCCATCAAAGTCTTCATCTGAGTCCTCTGCAACAGAACGTGTGTACAACCTCACCCTCCGGGGACCTGGCATCTCTTTTAACCTTTCCCCCTGGCCTGCCTGGAGCCCACTCATGGCAGGTAGCCCATCACGTGCAGTTCCCGTCTCTATACTACTCATTTTCTGAGCTGGTACCTGCGAGCGTCAGATCGAGTGATGGTGTCTCTTCTCAATCACTCTCCTCTTGTTCTTCCTTGCACTGGCTGGGCTGGTTGGAGTTCTTGGGTATATGAAAGGAGAAAGGCACAAGGGTAGGGTTGTGGTGAGGGGAGGGGAGAAAGCAAGATGTGCATGCTTAGACCATCAGCAGCTTGTAAGTGAGAAGAGATTGTGGGGTGAAGGGGAAGTGGCATGTGAGAAGGAGGATTAGGTGTGGGCATACTGTCATCATCAATGGTTTCAGCCTCGCCAATCGCCAGGGCCTCAGTGATGGCCTCTCCAATGATGTCTCGCACTGTCTCCTCCAGCTGGATCAGGATATGCAGCCATGCCTGCCCCCCAGTCTGTTAGCTGTGGTGGCACCATTTATATGCCACCTTGGACTGTAGGACAAAGGGAAGTGCGCCAGTGATTGTGGTGCAATGTGTATGGGTGATGTGGGTGTCATGGGTGAATAGCTGGCAGTGTGTGCAAGGTGTGAGATGTGGATATGAGGCTTGCAACAGTGATAAGTGTGTGAGGGTGAGGTGAAGCTATGACTGTGAGGTATAGGTAGTGATTGATAGAGATGGTTGGTAGATGAATGATGAGGGTGTGGTGCATTGAGCAGGCTTTCTGAAAGGCCTGTCAATGCACCAAGCATTGCATTGTTCATACTCATCAGTGTTCTTTTGTTGGCCGCCCCATCAAGAGCTTCATCTGAGTTCTGTACAGCAAAACCCATGTGTGACCTTGCCCTCTGGGGAGCTGGCACCTGAGTTACCCTTTCCCCCTGCTCTGGCTGCAACAATAACAGCAACTTGTATTTATATAGCACCTTTAATGTAGTAAAAGGTCCCAAAGAGCTTCACAGGAGTGTTATAAAACAGAAAAAAATTGACACTGAGCCACGTAAGATAAAATTACAGCAGATGACCAAAAGCTTAGTCAAAGAGGTAGGTTTTATGGAGCATCTTAAAGGAGGAAAGAGAGGTAGAGAGGTAGAGCGGTTTAGGGAGGGATTCCAGAGCTTAGGCCCAGGCAGCTGAAGGCACGACCACCAATGGTTGAGTGATTATAATCAGGGATGCTCAAAAAGGCAGAATTTGAGGAGCGCTGACATCTCGGGGGGTTGTGAGTCTGAAGAAGATTACAGAGATAGGGAGGGGAGAGATAGGGAAGGGTGAGACCATGGAGGGATTTGTAAACAAGAATGAGAATTTTGAAGTCGAGGCATTGCTTAACCGGGAGCCAATGTAGGTCAATGAGCACAAGGATGTGGGTGAATGCGAGTTAGGACACAAGCTGCCGAGTTTTGGATGACCTCAAGTTTTCGTAGGGTAGAATGTGGGAGGCCAGCCAGGAGTGCATTGGAGTAGTCAAGTCTAGAGGTAACAAAGGCATGGATGAGGGTTTCAGCAGCAGATGAGCTGAGGCAGCAGTGGAGACAGGCAATGTTACGGAGGTTGAAATAGGCAGTTTTAGTTATGCCGGGGAGATGCAACCGGTAGCTCATTTCAGGGTCAAATATAACACCTAGGTTGCGAAGAGTCTGGTTCAGCCTCAGACAGATGCTCGGGAGAGGGATGGAGTCGGTGGCTAGGGAATGCAGTTTGTGACAGGGACCGAAGACAATGGTTTTGGTCTTCCCAATATTTACTTGGAGAAAATTTCTGCTCATCCAATACTGGATGCTGGACAAGCAGTCTGACAATTTAGAGACCATGGAGGGGTCGAGAGAAGGGGTGGTGAGGTAGAGTTGGGTGTAATCAGCATAAATGTGGAAACTGATGTCGTGTTTTCGGATGATGTCGCCAAGGGACAACATGTAGATGAGAAATAGGAGGGGGCCAAGGATAGATCCTTGGGGGACACCAGAGGTTAAGGTGCGGGAGTGGGGAGAAGCCATTGCAAGTGATTTTCTGGCTACGATTAGATAGATAAGAATGGAACCAGGCAAGTGCAGTCCCATCCAGCTGGGGGAAAGAATGGTGGCACTGACTCTACTCCCACTGCCTTCTAAAAGTCAGTCTGGGAGGGCCTCCTGGCCCACTGCAGGTAGAGGACCTATCTCCTCATTTTGACTCCCTGCACTAAGACCTCCAGTGCTGCGTCTGAGACCTAGATGCCCTTTCTCTGCTCGATTGATCCATAGCTACCTTCCACTTTCCTTTACAATAATTACAATGAGGTGCAATGTAATCTTCAAACTATGCTCCCATTGAGTATGGTTTCCCTGCTTGTATCATGAGATCACTGAATTTACCATATTGATTATACAAGAGAACACAAAAAATAAATATTGCTCCTGGATAACTTTTGCATGCGTAGTTAAACTCTGACTGTGTTTTCAATGGACAAAAACATCAATGAGTCACTTAAATGACCTATTTATTTAAAAAATATATAAAACAATTAAACTTCATTAGTTACATAAACAGAACTAGACATAACTTGAAAATACAAACTGCAATATAAGAAATCAGTCAAGCTTTACTGACATGGATTATGATATAATCTGAAATGCTGTTTTGCAAAACCAGCAACATCTTGACCATTATTCTTAAAAGTTTTTACCATACCGCAATAGAATTGTTGCACATAGTCCACAGCATCAGGATTTAGAGATGAATTAAGACTGGATGAATGGTGGAATTCCTCCTTAAACTCAGCACATTTACATAATTTGGCTCAGATGTCACTGTGAGTCGAAGGTGAAGACAGGTAAGTGAGCTGCTTTTTTACTTTGCTTAAGCTTTTTAACCATCCGCCCATCATATAAAAATGCTCCCTGCTTTTTTTATTTTTGATAAAAGACCAAGGGCTAGAACCTCCACTTTTGTGCTAATCACCCAAAAATGGGTGTTATTTCCGGCGTGGGGGGTAAAAAAGGGTTTTCAGATCACCGGCTTCTCGCCCATTCTCAAAACACCTAGTTTACATTTTTGAAAATGGGCTTTACTGCGAGCGATATCAAATGGGCGGCAGCGTTAAATTTTTCTGACCTTCTGCCGTAAAGTGTAGCCATCCTTAGCAACGGCATGGCAACGCTTGATACTCGTGATTCAGGAGGTCAAGGGTCATCATGACATGCGCAGAAGAGGAGACAGAGAGAGAGGGAGCTCAGTGGCACTGAAAGCATGTGTGGCTGTGGTGTGTGCTTGTTTGGCTGTTGTGGGAGGAACGACGGAGATTCATCAGAGTTTTTGTCCAACAAATAAGATATAACATGGAAGGGATGGAGGAGGCCCTGGAGCTGTTAGCCAGGAACACTGGTGGCAGAGGGCTCCCAGTGGTCCCGGAGCGCAGCACTGCACCCCAAGGTGCCGCACCCCCATTGCCAACCACACATGAGAGCCAGCAGCAACATCTTGTTCTGGCTCGGAACACGTTCCCACCTTGGGACCATCCTCTCCCGTATCTGTCCAAGCAGCATTTCAGCCATCACCCCTCACCCAAATGAAGCATCACCTGAGGAGCTCCTCAGCCAGGCGGCTTGGAGTTAGGAGGGGAAGGGAAAGGGGTAGAGGTGGGGAGGAAAAGCGGGGCGGGAGAAGAGTTGGTTTGTACAGAAATATTGATGATTTCAGACTAATGTTTGGTTTAAATGTTTTTTATTTAACAAAAGGTGATCCCCGTCATTAATATATGACCTGCAGACCCAGCAGTGTGTCAGCCTTGTTAAATAACACCAACGTTCTTTCAAGCAAAGCGATCATTGATGAGCTCCTGACGTAAGGCTCTTGCAACTATCATGCCACCACGGGCCCTTTCATTCGGTCTACAGTGGGGCAGGGGCATGGCTTCAGCAAAGGCCTGATTGTCTGACCCGACGTCAGCATCCATCTCCTCGTCCTCCTCTTCCTCTCTCTGGTGAGGTGGACTGTCAGGCTCATCATGCAATTCTTGCCCCTCCTGATAGCCAAGTTGAGTAGCATGGAGCAGAACACCATGAATTGAGCTACCTGCTCAGGGTGGTATTGGAGCTCACCTCCTAAGTGGTCCAGGCATCTGAAGCGCTGCTTCAGCACTCCAATGGTTTTCTCCATGATATTGTGAGTTGCCCTGTGGCTCTCGTATTGCCTCTCGGCCTCGGTGTGGGTGTCATGCAGGGGGGTCATCAGCCAGGAGGTGTGGCCTTATCCTTTGTCCCCAAGCATCCAGCATTGATCTTGTGGCTCATTGTTAAACAAGTCAGATACAATGCTCTCACGCAGGATGTGCGCATCATGGATGCTGCCTGGAAATTGAGCATTCCCAGCCAATATAATTTGCTGTGGTTCCTAAAAACTTCAGCATCCTGAAAAGGTGTCCGAATCGTGATGTGCGTACACTCTATTGCTCCCTGCACCTTGGAAGTTTGCAATTCTGGAGAAACCTAGAGCCCTCTCACTCTGTGCCTCCCTGGTCATAGGGAAGCTGATCAAGTCCCTTCAATGACCTGTCTAATGCAGCAATGTGTGGTATGCTGAAAAAGTCCGCAAATGTCGCAAGCTGTGGCCTAAAAAGAACCCGAGGCAGAGAACGACTGTGCCGCGGTGACTTTGACCTCGACGGACAGTGCAGTACTGATGGTGCTGGCAGGCTGCAGGTCTGCCCTTATCAGCTGGCATACCTCAGTGATAACCTCTTTCTGGAAACGTAGTCTCCGAAGGCAGGTGGTGTCGGGCAAGTCGAGGTAAAAATGCTTCTCCTTGTACTTGCAGGGGGTGTAACGTCTGGTCTTCCTCATCTGTCTGTCATTTCGTACACTGGGCACATAATGCAGTGCAGCGTTCCTTCGGCGATGTCGAGTCTGCTGCATGTATTTGGTCATCAAGGGAAGGTGAGAAAGGACAGGCCCCATTGCAGTTGCTCTCTGTTTTCCACCGATTGGTCACAAACAAGGAATGTCCCGACGGAGACACCTGTTCAATTCCAATCAGTCACTGTATGGTCAAGATGTTTGTAGAGATGTTCACATCAAATGCAACGACCTGCAGCGTATATCCGAACTCCGCCGAGGGTGAAGCAAAGCAGCCTTTTAAAGGATGCGACATGTGATGTAGAACATGGTGTCCATAATGCTGTGATTAATTCCAGTTAGTTCCACTTTTTCTGGGCGTTTTTTTGGGTGAGCGATATTATGGCCGATATGTGTGCGAGGTGGTGAAATTGACAACGGGCAATCTCATGGCTGCTAGTTTCGGTAGATATGCTCTTTACGACAAAAAACAGTGGGCGGGCATTAATATTGAATCTCGGCATTAAATCCATGTGGAAAGTAACACTGGGTGATATTATGGGTGTTGATTTCGCCCATTCTGATGATTCCGCCCCCAAAAAGTGGGCGGGCGGTAATATTTTTTCCCAGCGTTAATCACATGGGGAAAGTAACGCTCACCGATAAGTTTTTGAAAAATGCTCATCAGTTTCCATTTTATGCCAAAATGGGTGGTATGTGGGCATTTTACGTAATTTCAGCGGTAAAATTGGTGTTAAGTGGGCGTTAAGCCTGCAAAAAAAGTGGAGGTTCTAGCCCCAAGTTGTGAGGCATTCAAGCGAAGAGGTTTTGACCCAAGTTAGAATTCTGCACTGACGGAACATTTGGCCTGAAACTACTGATATATACATGAATCCTTTTTCCTAAAATTAGTCCAGGTATACATTTAGTACAGTAGTTGATTTATAAAAGTCTGTTGTCAAAGTGTGCATAGGAGTCCATTAACAGCAAGAGGACAACAGAATAGAGGGAGATATGTGCAGAGTGACTTTGCTCGAAATTGGGGTAAGCCACAATATTGTATATAGTTAGCCTCTGTTTAGACTTTTATACTGTGTGCTATAAGTTTAAATTTCTATATTTTCTTTAGCATAAGTTACACAAAGTTTACAAGAGATCCAATGTGACAGCATAGTTGCAATCCACCTTTTGTGACTCTTGGGAGATGTGGGAATTCCTGGATGGTTTGAGCATCCAGGGCAAATAAACTTGCAGGAAGTATCTTTAGCTGCATTCACTCACATTCAGTTACTGAGCTTGAGGAACAGCAGGAGATATCCTGTTACATAGAAGAGGCAGAGGGGTTCTGGAACACATATCGCAAGAGAGGGTCAAACCATTGGCAAACACAGTGATAGAAGAGTAATATGGGAAGCAGGTGAGCATCCATTAAGGTAGAAGCAGAGTAGGAAAGAAGTGCAGGGATTGTCTGAGGGAATTCCTTTGGAAAATAAGTTTTAAATACTTAGGGGGAGCAATTCGGGAGCGCCCCATTTCGGGCACTAACTTTTAAAAGCTGAAAAAATTAGTGCTAGGCGTCAATGTTTTTCAACTTTAAAAAAATTTGGGGTTTGCGCTCCAGGAATGAAATGGAGTGCTAAATCAAGCATTCCACTTCCTTCCTGGAGTACAACAGGATGCAGGCGGGGCGGTAGGTGTGCAGCGCTGCACAATGGGCCGTGTATCACTGCCGGGTTGGAAGGCTCCTTCCCTCCCTTAAAGGAAAGGTCCATCGCTGCAGGCTTTGCAAGGGAAAAACTTACCTGGCCCCTGATGGCAGCCGCGGTCTGGCCTGATCAGCCCGATGCACTGCAGCAGAGTTACGCGCTGATCGATCGGGATGGAAGAGGCTTGAAAAAAGTAGAATTATAACATTGCACAACCTTTTTACTTACCTCAGCCACCTCGCCTTTAAGTATCGCCCTAAAGCGCCCGGCCTCCTGATGAACACCTCCTTCAGCTGTCAGCTGGCGATGCTGCAGGGGGAGGATCCGAAGTTCGGGTCCGGAGTGCTACCTGGACAATGTGCATGGCGTTGACGTCATGATCTCCAGTCGAAGGAGACAAGGGCGCAACGTCCTACCGCCACCGCAAACCTCGCACCGAATTTAGCGGGAGTCCATCTTCTTGCCGTGTCCAGCTGGTAAGTGCTTAGCATCCCGTTATCGTCCCCCCATAGGTGATAATGGGAGGCGCTAAGGAGGCCAATTTCAAGGCCTTAATATTTGTTCCAAGGATGGCAAAGCAGGGGAGGGCAGCAAGAAATAGCACCACGGCCCCGATATTGACTGGGGTGGGTTTCGTAGCAGCTTTGGCGGGGTGGGGGGGGGGGGGAGGGGCGGAGTTTTGGTCATGCTGTGGAGATTTAATTCCACAGTATGTATCTTTTTTTTCTACAGGGTCCCCATTAGAAGTCAGCCTGATTGGCAGGCTTAACTCACTGTCGGACGGCTGCAGGAGCAGGTAGGGAGCCTGCTGCTGAGTTAGTGGGAGTGGAGGGGAGGTGCAATCCCCAACCCCAGTATGGGGTCAGATCCCTGGGGACTCCAATCTCCAACCCGGGAGGTCTTTGGATGGGGTGTGGGGTTCTGATGGAAGGAGGGGTGGTCTGATGGAAGGAGGGGTGGTCTGATGGAAGGAGGGGTGGTCTGATGGCAGGGGGAATCCAAGGCGAAGCACTCCTGCTCCTCCTTCCCCACAAGCAGTGCTGTAAGGACACTTACAATTTCCCCGAAGTGTCCTTGTTTCCTTGAGCTGCCGGGTTTCCTGAGACCTGGGAAACCCAGTCGGTCAGGGCTAAAACTATAAGACAGGTTAAACATGAGACTCTCAGCCTCATCATAACATTTAAATGGCCAACCCATCTCCTTGGGTTGGAGACGGGTTGTGGCCAAGTTTGAAATTTAAAAAAAATTTACATCTCATCCGACCCCAACCCACCCATTTTTCGGGGTTAAAATTATCCCCCACAGCTCTGTGCAAAAAGTTGTTGCCAAGCAGGGAAGAGTTGAGTGGAGGAGTGCAATGTAGTGGGGATTCAGTAGTAAGAGGAATGGACATTCTCTTCTAAAACTGTAAATATGTGTCCTAAATTGTATGTTGTTTCCCAGGTGACAAGGTAAGGGATATACAGGGGGTGAATTTCCGCTTGCAATTTGCCCGCTCATCTGTAACTTCAGCAGAAGAGCAATGGAAACCCCAGAAAACACATTTTTTCCAGTGTTTCCAGGGTTCTTCTGCCGAAGTTATGACAGAAGGACGGGATATCCCCATGGAAATTCACCTCCAGAGTGGATGTAGAAACTAGAGACAGGTCAGTTGAAAGTCATGGCTCAAGTTGGATTTAGATAAATGAAGAATAAAATTCAGATCCTGCAAAAAAAAGTTCCAGAAGCTAGTTGGAAGATTAAGAAACAAGCCCTAAAAGGTAATAATCCCACGTCAGTCTTATTATCAATTCCATGCATGAGCCAGGACAGCAACAGCCATATTAGGGAGATAAAAAGATGGCTGGAGATATGGAGGCCAATTATTGTCCCTGTTTTCGGGCAGGAATGGGGCAGTAGTATACTGACAATCACGGTGTAGCACTTACTGCCCATTCTGCCAATGTCCAGACAACCCCATTTTGGTGGGGTCCTTGAAATGAGTGGCCCAGGCACCCACTGGAAGTAAGCAAGCGCCTCATTAGCCCATGTAAATCGGAGTTCTATGCCATCAATAGGACACAGATCCAACTTTCAGGTACCAATGGGTAGACCATGCACCACACACAATCCGCCCACTGGCACTTGATGTTGAGTGATCTAACCAGTGGTCCTTAAGGAGACCACTGAAGGCCACTCCGAAAAAGATCCTATAAGTTCCGGCACAGCTCTGCAGAGGAGCTGCCAGATTTCCCGTCCTCTCGATCAGTGATCTGCTTGTCATTGCTCATTCAGCACTGGCATTTCACCAATTTTAGTATAACAAGGCCCAATCACCAAAATCAATCAGGCCTCCCACCCGATGACCAGCTAAATCGAAAATCACGCCATGATGTATGGGGAAGGGTTCAAATTTCTGGGACATTGGGACCATTTCTATAGATATCAAAAAGTTGTTATGCTTGATCCTTATATCTGCAGTATTCTTCTTCTTCTTAGGCAGTCCCCCGGAGTCGAGGATGACTTGCTTCCACACTAATATGAGTTCTCGGGTGACTGATGAGTCCAATGCGGAACCTACAGTCTCTGTCACAGGTGGGGCAGATGGTGATTGAAGGGACGGGTGGATGGAGTACTTGGGTTGTCGAGCGCTCCTTTCCCTGTTTGCGCTCAGCTTCCGGCAAAGAGACTCGAGGTGTTCGGCGCCTTCCCAGATGCTTCTCCTCCATTTTGAGCGGTCTTGGGCCAGGGATTCCCAGGTGTCGGTGGGGATGTTGCACCTTTTCAAGGAGGCTTTGAGGGTGTCCTTGAAGTGTTTCCTCTGCCCACCTAGGGCTGTGTCGGAGCTCTGAGTGCTTGTTTTGGGAGTCTCATATCGGGTATGCGGACGATGTGGTTCATCCATCGGAGCTGATCGAGCGTGGTCAATGCTTTGATGCTGGGGATGTTTGCCTGAGCGAGTACACTGACATTGGTGCACCTATCCCGCCAATGGATTTGCAGGATCTTGCAGAGGCAGTGTTGGTGGTACTTCTTCAGTGCATTGAGGTGCCTGCTGTACATAGTCCGAAGCATGTAGGAGGGGCGGGTATCATTGCTGCTCTGTAGACCATGAGCTTGGTGCTGGGTTTGAGGTCCTGGTTTTCAAACACTCTCTTCCTCAGGCGAACGAAGGCTGCATTGGAATACTGAAGACAGTGTTGGACTTCATCATCGATGTCTGCCCTTGCTGACAGTAGGCTCCCGAGGTATGGAAAATGGTCCACATTGTCCAAGGCCTCGTCGTGGATTTTGATAATTGGGGGGCAGTACTGTGTGGCGGAAGCAAGTTGGTAGAGGACCTTTGTCTTACGGATGTTTAGTGTGAGGCCCATTCTCTCGTATCCTTCGGTGAAGGTGTTGATGATGATTTGGAGTTCGATCTCCGAGTGTGCGCAGTCACAAGCGTTGTCTGCATATTGTAATTCAATGACAGAGGATAGGATGACCTTGGATCTGGACTGGAGGTGATGGAGGTTGAACAATTTCCCGTTTGTTCTGTAGAGTACCTCCACTCCAGCAGGGAACTTACTGAGGGTGAGATGAAGCATTGCAGCAAGGAAGATCGAGAAGAGCGTTGGTGCGATGACACAGCCTTGCTTGACCCCGGTCCTTATGTCTGTGGTAGATCTGTTGGTCAGGATCACAGCTTGCATGTCATCGTGAAGCAGGCAGAGAATGGTAACAAACTTTTGAGGGCAGCTGAATTTGAGGAGGACACTCCATTGTCCCTCATGGTTCACAGTGTCGAAGGCCTTTGTGAGGTCAAAGAAGGCCATGTACAAAGGTTGCGGTTGTTCCCTGCATTTCTCTTCAATTTGACACGCGGTGAAGATCATGTCCATTGTGCTCCTTAGTGGCTGGAATCCGCATTGCGACTCTGGGAGGAGCTCTTCAGCCACAGGGAGAAGGTGATTGAGGAGAATTCTTGCGATGACCCAGCAGCGACGTCGAGCCCAGGAACGAGGTCAGGGCCCAGGAATGAGGTCGGGGCCCAGGAGCGAGGTCAGGGCCCAGGAGCGAGGTCGGGGCCCAGCAGCGAGTTCGAGTCCAACAGCGAGGTCGAGGCCCAGGAGTGGCGCAGTGTGGACCAACAGTGGGGTCAGGGCCTAGGAAAGGTGCAGCATGGGCCAACGGCGAGGTCGGGAGGTCTACACTGCATCCAATGAAACCCAGGGAGAGAGGACCTGCGAGAAGGAGGGAGGAGGACATAGGAGTATGATTCTGTGTGTGCACTAGGCTTATGCAGCAGAGCCTGGTCTCCAATCATCTTGGATCCCCTTGCCATTGGACCAAGACCTTTCTCTGTCAAGCCATGTGGCAGCTGGTTTGCAACGTCTACCCCACGATAAAATAATTCATGCACAGGCATCTCCACCCTTTACGATGAAATTCGGGACCTGGAATGTCAGGACCCTCATAGACAATCCCAACAGCGACAGACCAGAATGCCGCACTGCTATTGTTGACATTGCCGCCCTAAGTGAGACTCGGCGGGCAGGGGCAGGCCAGCTCATGGAACAAGGTGGTGGTTAGGTGCTGGAAAGGAAACCAGAAGAAGAAAGCCGCCTCCATGGGGTAGGCTTCACCATATAAAATGCGCTAGTTGGCTGTCTCAGAGACTTCCCTTGCGGAATAAACAAACTCCTCATGATTCTTCGGCTCACCTTAGCCCAGAACTAGTGCACTGTGGTCATCAGTGCGTACACCCCAACACTGGAAGCCACAGACAACACCAAGGAGGAATTCTACTCCAGCCTTGAACAATCCCTGTTCCGAGTCCCAATGGGCGACAAGCTGATCCTCCTTGATGACTTTAACGCCAGAGTTGGAAAGGACACAGTCCTCTGGGGAGTTTTGATCAGCAGAGAAGTGGTAGGGAAACCCAATTCCAATGGTACCCTCCTCCTGACGAAATGCTTACAACATGGCCTTGTCATAACCAACACCTTGTTCTGTCAGAGATACAAGTACAAGTCTTCATGGCAACACCCTCGCTCCAAGCATTGGCATCTACTTGACTACGTCATCGTCCGAGCGAGGGACCGCAAGGACGTCTGCATCACTTGCGCTTTAATAGGAACTGACAACTGCTAGAAGAACCACCGCCTAATCCGCTCTGTCATCTCCATCAACTTAGCCCCAAAAGAGCGGTGGCAACAGAAACTTCTCCGCAGGAAAATCAATGCCAGAGCATTCAAAGACCCTGCTAAGAAGGTACCTATTCAGCCAGCGCCTCACAACCAACCTGACGACTCCCAGTGATCCAGAGACACAGAGTGTCCCCAGCGCCTGGTCTGCCCTCAATGCCTCCATAATTAGCACCTGTGAAGAGATGGTTGGTCCATCGAGCAGGAAACATCAAGGAAACAAGAAACTGGTTCGACGAGAATGACCAGGAGATCTACGAGCAAATAAGCTGCAAGCGCAAGGCATTCTTGAACTGGAAACAGCAACACAACTCGAGAGTAAGAAAGCAGCTCTATAGACGTCTGAAGGCCGAGGTCCAACAAAACACGCATGACCTAAAGAACAGATGGTTGGTGGAGAAAACGCAGGAGATCCAGCAACTAGCCGACAACCATAATGTGCATGAATTCTTTAGCGCAGTCAAGACCACCTACGGTCCTACCATCCAAGATCCTACCCCACTGCGGGCCAAGAACGGAGAGGTACTCATCAAGGACAGAGAGGCACTTTGAAGATCTCCTTAACCGAGACTCTGTCTTTGACATGAGTGTCCTTGACTCCATCCCGCAGTATACTACCCGCCACCACCTCAGCACAACCCCAGCCCGGCATGAGGTTGAAAAAGCCATCCGACAACTGTCATGTATGTACTTTTGGGATCACTAGCCACTAGATGGCATCACTGTTGGAGGCCATTGGGCTGCACGCACGTATGTGCAGCCCAAGTATAAAAGGATTTAGGCACTTTGGGCCTTAATAAAGCAGAGCCAAAGTCATACCTCTTGGAGTTAAACAGTACTCAGTCTAACAGTTATTGCATACACAACATTTGGCGACGAGGCAACAAGAACCTTTGTATGCAAAAATGAGCACAACTGGATTGTTGGAACGATTTGTAGAAGGAGAAGATTGGGCAGACTTTGTGAGCCATTTGAGCCAGTTCTTCGTGGCCAACAAAATGGAGGAGGTCGGCAACGCAGATCGGCGCCAGCCTGTGTTCCTCACAGTTTGCGGTCCAAAAATTTATGATAAAGAATCGACTCCTGCCTGTGAGTCCAACAGAGAAGATGTATGAAGAATTGTGTACACTGGTACAGGATCAACTTAAGCCAGACGAAGGCATCATCATCTCGAGATACAGATTTTACATGCACGCTCGCTCAGAGAGCCAGAATGCGGCCGAATTCGTTGCCGACCTGAGACGTCTAGCGGGACCGTGTAAGTTCGGGGCTGTGTTGGCAGACATGCTGCGGGACTTCTTTATAATCGGCATCAACCATGAGGTGATCCTGTGTAAACTACTGCCGGTGGAGACGTTGGACTTGAACAGGGCCATCACGATCGCTCAGTCATGCATGACGACGGATAAAAGTCTAAAGCAGGTATCAGTGAAAAATCGAAACTTGGCAAGTACTGTAAATATGATTGATTTGGCGTTTGGCAGAGCGGCACATGGCAGGGCCCACCCGACTGCGTATGCGAAACCTGTGGCTGCCCAAAGTCTACCAGCGAGAATGCATCCGATTTCTCCATGTTGGCGTTGTGGGGGAAATCACCTGCACCAGCAGTGCCGATTTAAGCAATATAGTTGCAAAGGCTGTCTGAGAGTGCAGCATCTCCAGCGCAAGTGTCCGCAAATGAGCAAGCGTGCTGCGACACACCACATGGAGGATGATGGTCAGACCAGCGTGGATCCGGATACGCAATCCGAGATTCCAGAGGAGGAAGTGTATGGACTGTACTCGTTCCTAACTAAGAGCAAACCGATAATGATCAACGTGAAATTTAATGGGGTGCCGGAATTGATGGAACTGGACATGGGGGCGAGTCAATGGATAATGAGCCAGAGGGCATTCGACAAGCTGTGGGATTCTAAGGCTGTGAGGCCCAGGCTGAGTCAAGTCAATGCCAACTTGCGCACATACACCAAAGAACTCATAACGGTGATTGGCAATGCCACAATTAAAGTGTCGTATGACGGTGCGGTTCATGAGTTACCGCCATGGATTGTCCCAATCAATGGCCCAACGCTGTTCGGCAGGAACTGGCTTAAAAAAATCAGATGCGACTGGAACTAAATCAAGGCGTTGTCGTCTGAGAAAGATACATGTGCCGAAGTACTGAGCAAGTTCCCCTCGCTGTTTGAACCAGGCATCGGCAACTTCACGGGAGCCAAGGTGCAGATCCACGTGGACTCGGATGCAAGACCCGTTGATCATAAAGCTCGGGCAGTTCCGTATATGATGAAGGAGAAAGTTGAAATCGAACTGGACAGACTCCAGTGTGAAGGGATCATATCACTGGTTGAATTTAATGAATGGGCCAGCCCCATTGTTCCTGTGCTGAAAAGTGATGGCACAGTCAGAATCTGTGAAGACTGCAAGGCTACGATCAACAGGGTTTCGAAACAGTACCCTTTCCCGAAGGTTGATAACTTGTTTGCAACGCTAGCTGGGGGGGAAGTCGTTCACCAAACTGGACTTTACATCGGCCTACATGACACAGGAGCTAGTCGAGATGTCGAAGAGACTTATGTGCATTAACACAAATAAAGGACTGTTTATTTATCACAGGTGCCCTTTTGGAATTCGCTCGGCTGCAGCAATATTTCAGAGGAACATGGAGAGTCTACTGAAGTCCGTCCCTAGAACCGTCGTGTTCCAAGATGACATCCTGATCACAGGTCGTGACTTTGAGGAACATCTGAACAACCTGGAAGAGGTTCTACATCGTCTTAACAAAGTGTGACTCAGACTGAAACGCTCAAAGTGCGTCTTCATGGCACCAGAGGTCGAATTCCGGGGAAGGAAAATTGCTGCTGATGGCATCAGGCCCAAGAATGCACCCAAGCCGTAGAATGTGACAGAGCTGCATTCGTTCTTGGGTCTACTCAACTACTTTGCTAACTTCCTACCTAAATTAAGCACCTTAGTAGAACCACTGCATGCTGCTAAGAAAAGGCGACAACTGGGTCTGGGGTGCATCTCAAGACAGAGCTTTTGAGAAAGCCACCTATCTGCTTTACTCTAACAAGCTGCTGGTACATTATGACCCATGTAAACATTTAGTATTGGCCTGTGATGCTTTGTCATATGGAATTGGTTGCGTGTTCCAACAAGCTAATGAGTCGGGTAAACTTCAACCAGTCGCGTATGCTTCAAAAAGTTTGTCAAAAGCAGAAAGAGCCTACAGCATTGTAGAGAAAGAAGCACTAGCCTGTGTGTATGGGGTTAAAAAGATGCATCGGTACTGTGATATATTCACTAAACACAGCACACGCAGCTCCTAACATGGCAAGCAGCTCTGTCGGAAGCCTCCGGAACAGCCTGGTTCTGTTTATTATTAACTCTGCAATTGCAGTACACAATATATCCACATCCACAGTGTGGCGCTACAAACATTACAAGCTTACAGACATTACACTTCTCCCTTGTTAATGAAGAAGTTATTATAATAAACATCATACATAACTTTCATTTTAATACATAACGCAGGATATAGACTTTTTTTTTCCATATTTACAAATTTAACTTTACCACTTGTTTTCTGTTTCAAAGAGGATACCTTCGCTCTCGAACAGAACCTTACAAACATGGTGTCGATTTCACACTCATTCGAGGCTCATCCTGAGGAATGTTTTCCTCCACAGAATTTCCTTGATTTTCATTTGAACTCACTCCAACTTCAGGCTCTTTGTTTTCCTGACTCGGACTCAGACCTTCATTCTGATTCTCTCCTGGATTTGTTTCCAGTACATTGGATTTAGGATTTGCTACTGGTGTATCAAAACTATCTGATGAGTCAGAAATAATTGAATCATTCCCACCTTCGACTCCTTCCATGTCTGTAGGTAAAATATGATCAATATGAACAAACCTAACCTGTCCATTATCAAACATCTTTACTAAATATGTGCGAGGACCACATATCTTCACCATTCTTCCCAGTAACCACTTTAACCATTTATGGTGATGGTTCTTCACTCTCACCTTCTGGTTTAATTTCACACTTCTCTCTTTTACTCTACCTCTATCATGATTCTCTTTCTGTCTTAATTGTGTCTCTTCTACGGACTGTGCCAAATTTGGTTTTAACAACGAGAATCTGGTTCATGGCTGTCGTTTGAGAAATAACTCTGTTGGTGTTCTACCAGTAGTTGTATGAGGAGTATTTCGATATGTAATCAAAAAATGAGCCAATTTGTGATCCAATGACAACTGTCATTTCTTTGGATTTGGATCTAACATTTGTTTTATGAGGGCACGTTTTACAATTTGTACAGTGCGCTCTGCTGCACCATTCGAAGCAGGATGGTATGGTGGAACCTTGGTATGTTTCACATCATTTTTGCTCGTGAATTGTGCAAATTCTTCTGAACGAAATTGTGGTTCATTATCCAAAACAATTTCTTCTGGGAGGCCAAATGAAGAAAATAAAGTTCGCAAAATGCCTAATGTTTTACTTGTTGTTATTTTCCACATTGGAAACACCTCAAGCCATTTCGAATGGCTATCAATCACAATGAACAATTGTTGTCCTTCTAGCTCAGCAAAATCAATATGTAGCCTTTGCCACACCCTAGGAGGCCATTTCCATGGCTGTAATGGTACTGGTGGTGGTTGCTTGCTTACCGATTGACATGTCGTACACTGACTCACGATGTACTCTATATCTTTATCAAGACCTGGCCACCATAAATAACTGCGTGCAAAACTCTTGGTCAAACACATTCCCAGGTGCTGGTCATGGAGGTCTCCTAATAATTTGGACCTGAATTTATTTGGTATAACCACTCTTGCACCTCACATGATACAATCTTTATCGACTGATAATTCATTCCTACGAATGAAGAATGGATGTGTATCTTTGTCTGTTACCTGGTTTGGCCATCCATTTGCAATATACTCATACACCTTTGACATCACTGGGTCACATTTGGTTGCTCTACCAATCTCTTCAGCTGCGACTGGCAGTTCATCAATGTATGAAAAATAAAACACTTCTTCCCTATCGGGTGCAACTTGTGATGGGGAAGGCAATCTAGACATTGCATCAGCATTACTGTGATCAGCTGATTGTCTGTATTCAATATCATATGTATATGCTGACAAAATCAAAGCCCATCTCTGCATTCGTGCTGTAGCTAATGTTGGAACTGGGGACTTTGGATGGAGGATTGCTGTTCGGGGCTTATGGTCCGTAACGATGGTAAACTTATGACCATACAAGTATTTGTGGAACTTCTTGACCCCAAAAATTAATGCCAACGCTTCCCTTTCAATTTGCGCATAATTACTCTCACTGGCACTGAGAGTGCGTGAAGCAAAAGCAATTGGTCTCTCCTCCCCACTACGTGATACATGAGAGATCACTGCCCCAACTCCATACGGAGAGGCATCACATACGAGCTTAATCTCCTTAGATATGTCATAGTGAACTAACATGGTGCTCTCTACCAATTTGCTTTTACACTCCTTGAATGCTGTATCGCATTCTTTTGACCACTTCCAATGGACCTGTTTTTTCAAAAGTTCATTCAGTGGATGTAATACTGTAGCCAAATTTGGTAGGAACTTCCCATAATAGTTCAAAAGACCCAAGAATGAACGAAGTTCAGTGATATTCCTGGGAGTGGGTGCATTTCTGATTGCATCCAGTTTTTCCTTGGTCGGATTTAAACCATCTTTGTCTACTCTGTACTCTAAGTACTCCACTGAGTTTTTAAATAACTCACACTTACGAGCAGACACCCGTACTATGTGCTTATCTAGCCGTTTGAGGACTTCATTCAATATGTTACTGTGAATTTGCCTATTTGGTGCTGAAATTAGTATGTCATCCAAATAACATACTACCCCTTCAATACCTTGCAAAATCTGGTTCATCACCCCTTGGAATATGGTAGGGGCGGAAGACACTCCAAACCGTAGCCTATTAAATTGATATAGGCCTAGATGAGTATTTATAGTCAAGCATTACGGACTCCTCATCTAGTTCAAGCTGTAAGTAGGCATTTGTAAGATCCAGTTTTGAGAAGATTTGACCACCTGTCATTGTTGTGAACAAATCTTCTACATTCAGCAATGTATTGGGGACATTACCCTCTAGAACCTGGTTTACGGTTACTTTATAATCACCACACAATCTTACTTTACCATTGGACTTGGGTACAACAACAATGGGTGTAGCCCAATTACATCGATCTATCTTACAAATAATGTTCTCAGTTCCTAGTCTTTTGAGTTCTTGCTCAACTTTCTCCTTGAGTGCATATGGTACGGAACGTGGCTTGTAATAAACCGATCTAGCTTCCTTCTGTACCCTGACACTCGCCTTGAAGCCTTGAATCGGACTGCCCGTTTCACAGAACACCTTCGGATACTTCTTGATAACCTCATCCAAAGATGAAAATCTCGCTTCCACATAGAAAATCTCACTCCAATCCAGCTTCAGTGAGCTCAACCAATTTCTTCCGAGAAAGGCAGGCTTGTCTCCTTTCACTACTATTAGAGGCAAGTTCTGAAATTGATCTTTATATTTCACCGGTACGCTGATACGATCTACCACAGGAATTTTCTCTCCTGAGTAGCCTCACAGCTCTATCTTGGATTTCTCCAGTTGGAATTCATGCAATTTGTCGCGGTATAGTGACTCCGGTACTACACTCACGGATGCACCCGTGTCGGTTTCTATTGGTATCTTGAATCCCGCAACAGCTATTTCGATTTTGATACTTTCCAAATTGCTGTCCATTAACCTCGTGCTCCTGATGACGTGTAACTCTAACATCTCCTCCTGTTGTTGTTCTTCCATTCTATGTAATCTCTTGGGATTTCTACTCATAGCTTTGAATGCTGGACTCATAGCTTTGAACGCTGATTTACCCTTCAGTCGGCATGCCTTCGCAAGATGCTCAGTTTTTCTGCAGAAGAAACACTCTGCCTTCACGTATGGACAACTTTGAGCAATGTGTTGTCCCAGGCACCTATAGCATGACTTTGACGCTCTGTTAGAATTTCCAGTTTCTGAGACTTTGGACCCCCACCGTCTTTTACTTTGAACCTGCAGGTGATTTACCTCAGTTGACTGACGACCATAAAAATATTTTTTGGCCATGCCCATCGACCTCGCTGTCTGACAAGCAATCTCAAAAGTCAAGTCATCCGTCATCATTAATTTCCTTCTGATTGCATCATTTTTCACCCTACAAACAAAACGATCCCGTAATGTTCGGTCTTGAAAGTTTCCAAAATTATAGTGCATCGATAGCTTTTTTAATGCTATAATGTAATCACTGATACATTCATCAGTCTTTTGATTCCAAATCCCGAAACGATAGCTTTCAGCAATTTCTAACGGTTTAGGGTTATAGTGCTGCTCCAGCTTCATTAAAATCTCTTTAAGCGTTGTGTCCTTTGGCTCATCAGGCACAAGCAGATTTACCAGCGTTTCATACAATGCCGAACCTGACTCCGATTAGAAGATCGGTTCTGGACTGCATTGTCTGGAACTTCAATTATGTTATTTGCAGCAAAATACATTTCTAGCCGATCCACATACACATTAAAACATTCCCAGTCGTGTCTATATTTACCCAAATGTCCCATTACACCTGCCATTTTAATCTCTAGCTGTTCACACCGTGTGCTGTATTTTACCTCGGATTTTTGTAGCTTTTTCCAAAGACAGAAACTTCCAAAGTCTCTCTGTCGGCTGGCTGAATTCTTCACCAACAAAATTTAAGCTTTAAATTATCTGAAAAATCCCATCCTCGTCGCCTAATGTGATATATTCACAGAGCACAGCACACACAGCTCCTAACATGGCAGGCAGCTCTGTCGGAAGCCTCCGGAACAGCCTGGTTCTGTTTATTATTAACTTTGCAGTTGCAGTACACAATATGTTCACATCCACAGTGTGGAGCTACAAACATTACAAGCTTACAGACATTACATGTACCTGTTTGGTCTTCGATTTGAAATGGAGACAGATCACAAGCCACTCATTTCACTGTTCTCTGAAAACAAAGGTACTAATACCAATGCTTCATCCTGCATCCAGAGGCGGGCGCTGACATTATCCGCTTCTGATTATGTAATTCGCTATGCACCTGGCACCGAGAATTGTGCCGATGCTTTGAGCCGTCTGCCGTTGCCCACACCGGAGGGATCTATTGTTAGTTATGGATGGTTTTGAAAGTGAAGGAACTCCTGTCACAGCTCAACAAGTTAAGACCTGGACCAGCCAGGACCCGATTTTATCGGTGGTGAAAAGTTGCATCCTCAAAGGTGATTGGTCTGCCATACCCAAGCAAATGTGCGAGGAGACCAAACCTTACATTCGTCGCAAAGACGAACTGTCTATTCAATTGGATTGTATATTGTGGGGCAATCGTGTTGTTATGTCCAAGAAAGGGAGAGAGAAATGTGTACATGAGCTACTTAGCACACATCCCGGCATTGTAATGATGAAAGCCATCGCCAAGTCTCATGGATAGTGGCCGGGAATTGATTCTGAGCTGGAATCAGGTGTGCATCAGTGCAACACTTGCATGCAGCCCAGCGGAATCGTCGCTGAGTCTGTGGTCGTGGTCGTCGAAACCATGGTCCAGGATCCACATAGACTTTGCAGGTCCCTTCCTGGAGAAGATATTTTTAGTTGCGTTGGACGCATATTCGAAGTGGATAGAGTGTATAATCATATCATCCAGCACATCCACAGCTACCATTGAGAATCTCAGTGTCATGTTCGCGACACATGGTCTGCCTGACATCGTTGTTAGCGACAACGGATCGTGCTTCACCAGTCAGTAGTTTCAAGAGTTCATGAAACTCAATGCTATAAAATATGTAAGGTCAGCACCGTTCAAACTTGCATCCAATGGGCAAGCAGAATGTGCTGTCCAAATCATAAAGCAGAGTATGAAGCGAGTAACCCAAGGGTCACTGCAGATCCACCTGTCATGCATACTGCTGAGTTACAGGACAAGACCACACATGCTTACCGGGGACTCGCCTGCTGAACTAATGATGAAGAGAGGTCTTACACCAAGCTTTCTCTTGTACACCCTGACATGAATAATCATGTTGAATATAGAAGACAAAGTCAGCAAGGGTATCACGATTGCGCAGCTGTGTCATGCAATATTTCTGTAAATGATCGTGTATATGTTCTGAATTATGGTCAGGGTCCCAAGTGGATCGCTGGTACTGTCATGGCCATGGAGGGCAACAGAGTATTTCTTGTCAATCTCAAAAATGGGCAAATATGCAGGAAGACTGCCGGTTTGAGTCCTGCTGTGGTCAAGTAACTCGCCACGTGAAATTTTAGGGGGATCAAGGGGTATGGCGAGTAAGCAGGAATGGGGTACTGAAGTTGCATGTTCAGCCATGAACTCATTGAATGGCGGTGCTGGCTCGAAGGGCTGAATGGCCTACTCCTGCACCTATTTTCTATGTTTCTATGTTTCTATGAAACATATGGATCAGACAAAGCTGCGGCACACAGACAAACCGGAACAGTCGGAGGAAGGGACAATCGACGACCAACCAACCTACCCCCAGTCATCAGAGGACTTAGTGGTCATCAGTGAATCGGGACTTTCAATCACTTACATGTTCAATGAAAATGGATTTTGAATCCCTGACATGGCCACTGCCACTCCCACCAGGTCAGCCACCCAGCCACCAGTCACAACAGACTCTGAACACTCACCCAAGGCTGGGGTTGAACTGAGACGGTCAACCTGGGTGCGTAAAACACCGGACCGTCTCAATTTGTAAAAGACTGTTAATATCTCAGAGGGCGGGTATTGTCATGTATGTACTTTTGGGATCACTAGCCACAAGATGGCGTCACTTTTGGAAGCCATTAGGCTGTACGCACGTGTGTGTAGCCCAAGTATAAAAGACCAGCCATTTCGTATATTAGTCACTTTGGGCCTTAATAAAGCAGAGCCAAGGTCATACCTCTTGGAGTTAAACAGTACTCAGTCTAACAGTTATTGAATACACAACACTTTTCAAGGACACCCTCAAAGTCTCCTTGATAAAATGCAACATCCCCAACGACACCTGGGAGTCCCTGGCCAAAGACCGCCCTAAGTGGAGGAAGAGCATCCGGGAGGGCGCTGAGCACCTCGAGTCTCGTCACTGAGAGCATGCAGAAAACAAACACAGGCAGCGGAAGGAGCGTGTGGCAAACCAGTCCCACCCACCCTTTCCTTCAACGACTGTCTGTCCCGCCTGTGACAGAGACTGTAATTCCCGTATTGGACTGTTCAGTCACCGAAGAACTCACTTTTAGAGTGAAAGCAAGTCTTCCTTGATTTCGAGAGACTGCCTATGATGATGATGATTCTGGGGTGAGTGTCTCACTTCCTGACTCCCCAAAATCTTTCCACCATCTACAAGGCACATGTCAGGAGTGTAATGGAATACTCTCCACTTGCCTGGATGAGTGCAGCTCCAACAACACTCAAGAAGCTCGACACCATCCAGGACAAAGCTTGATTGATGCCCCATCCACTACCTTAAACATTCACTCCCTCTACCACCGGTGCACCGTGGCTCCAGTGTGTACCATCTACCATCTACAAGACTGTGGAAATATCAGAAAGGATTATGAAGTTAGTTCAGACCTGGAGTCTAACACTCATAAACTCTCTTGCACAAAAAAAACAGCAGGCCATTAACCTCAGGGTGAATGAGATAAGGGATGAGGTAAGGTTGTAAAACTGCAGGGAAAGCAGAAGGATAATAAAGTCAAATTCAAAGGAGTCGACCTAGGTAAGAGATTGTGTGTGAATACTGAATGCCAATTAACAAAGTTCCGGCAATTGCTAATGACCGAACAAAAGGTCAGGTGTAGGAATAACAAACTGAAGGCCAACGGACAGGAGGGAGTTGCCATAGCAGGACCAGCTGTGGTACCAGTAAGGGGTGGTAAGAAAAGGTTTACACATGGTAAGGAAGACTCCGACTTGGTAATAACTCTTGAAGGCAAGAGACAGTTGCGATAACAGCAGAATGTCTCTGTACTTCTTGTAAAAATAAGCAGGCAATTAATAGCAACACACGTGGTTAATGGAGAGGAAAAAGGGTATAAAGATAGACAAGCTCAGACAGTCCAGAGCGAGGAACTAGGACCAACACTCGACTGAAGCAGGGACCAGGGAAGAGACCCTTGAAGGAACAGTGTCAGGACCGGATTGATCACCCGGAGCTGTACTGGGCAACTATGATAGTATTTTGAGTGGAAAGGAACACCCTTTGGAATGCCTTTCTGCAGAGTTAAACAAAGTTAAATAGAGTATAAGTGGTGAGTCTTGTACTTCTTCTGTATCGGGGAATTATAGGGCCCAAGTTTCCACACGATAAAAAATGGGCGCCCCTCCGAGCTGGGCGCCCGTTTTTCGCGCCTAAAACGGTGCCTAAAAAAAACCTCGCAATTCTGGAGCGTTCTGCAGCTCCTTGTCTGCCTGGCGCGGCGCCCAGGGGGGCGGAGCCTACACTTGCGCCGATTTTGTAAGTGGGAGGGGGCGGGTACTATTTAAATTAGTTTTTTTTCCTGCCGGCAACGCTGCGCGTGCGCGTTCGAGCGTTTGCGCATGCTCAGTTTGAAAAAAACATTGGCACTCGGCCATTTTTGTAGTTCTTTGTAGCTGTTTAATTTTTGAAATTTTTTTTAATAAAAGCACATTAGCACTTGCAGCCTTCTCACTGTCTCCTTCCCCCCTCCCCCGCGGGTACGAAACGGCTGTTCCCTTCCCCCCCTCCCCTCCGCGGGAACGAAATGGCTGTTCCCTCCCCCCCGCGGGAACAAACGCCTGCAGAATTCTCCGTGCCTGAAGCACTTTCACACAGGTAGGAAGATGGTTTATTTAATCTTTTCTTTGCTTATAAATGTTTATTCAGGTTGGATTTATTTGTATAATATTTGTAGAAGTATAAATAAGGATTTATTATAGAATTTAATGAGTTCCCTTCCCCCTCCCCCCCCCCCACCTCGTTCTGGACGCCTAATTTGTAACCTGCGCCTGATTTTTTAATGTGTAGAACAGGTTTTTTCAGTTCTACAAAAATCTTCACTTGCTCCATTCTACTTTAGTTTGGAGTACGTTTTCACTGTGGAAACTTTCAAATCAGGCGTCAGTGGCTGGACACGCCCCCTTTTGAAGAAAAAATTCTGTTCCAAAGTAGAACTGTTCTACCTGACTAGAACTGCAGAAAAAAAAATGTGGAGAATTGCGATTTCTAAGAGAGTCCGTTCTCCACCAGTTGCTCCTAAAAATCAGGCGCAAATCATGTGGAAACTTGGGCCCATAGAGTGTAAGTAGTAAGTCTTGTACCTTTTCTGTATCAAACGAACATTAACGATACTGTCATTTGTCTCGTGTGTAATTTGATATTTAACTCAGGAACCGCCGCAGGAAACTACTAGTCACATGACTAGCGAAATTGCCGTTTGTGCAACATTGACGACGCAGATGGGACGATTCTGAGTTAAAATAAATTAAAATGGGAAAGACATATGAGAAATGGCAGGAAATGGTGAAACCTCCCAGTCGTGGGAAGAGCAGTTTAACAAGACCCTGATCGTAAATGTCAGGGGATGGCTTGAAACAATGAGCTCATCCGGATTTCCCTGAGGAGATTCATTCTTCGACAAAACTAAAAAAGAAAAGATGAAGAAGGAATCTAAATGTGTCTTAATGGCAGCATGTTATGCAGAATTACTTAAGCAGAGAGACCTTAACAAAACTTCACAAAACCAATGGGAGCACGAAAAATCAGGACTTCAGACAGATGTAGGAAAATTGACAGACGAAGTTAAGTTGCTTAAATTGGCAGAGCAAGCCAATCAAATTGAGACGCTCCAAAATGTTAAAAAGCTCCATACGTTGCATATGACCTCTAGTATGACTATGGCAGAAAATAACAAGCAAAATAAAGAGAAAATGAGGCAAAAGTGCACAAAGGCTCAAAACCAAGTATGTGATTTAGAAAACAAAGGTCGTGAATTAGCAGCCGGTCTTAGATTCCTTCAAGCGGCTCACATGACCGATAGGGAAAACAGAGCAGACCATACACAGTGCAAGAAAACTATCAAAGAATTAGAAAGCCAATTGATCGTGCAAAAGGGTGTTATGCATGCTTTTGGGGAAGACGGCCCTCAAGTGCTCCAACAAAATAAGGGTAACCCGGAGTTAGGGGATGTGAACTTGAAGCAGATCCTCAGTAGCTGCAAAAGCAGTTTTAAAAATCTGAAAGCTGACAGCAAGAGTTTTCAGGAAACAATGAAACAAGGTGAGCAGAAGGACCCTGCAGGATCTAAAAGGTAGTGCAAAGCATGGCAATGTATATTTGTGGTTCAGAGGAGCATTGTGTTTACGGTAATATGGCATTTGTTTAAGAGACGAAAAAAATAGAAAAGCATTTCTATGAATCTAAGAAAATAGAATATAGAATTTGCTACAATGGATGTTTGTAAAAAGTTCTGAAGTGTATTGTGTGTGATGCTTCAGTGTGAATGGTAAAGTTAAAAACTACGTAGATATTTATTTGTCTGTGTGTCTGTAGTTTTTCAACTGGCACTGGTTAGTTTGAAATTGATTTGAATTAATTTGAAGTTATTGAGGTTAATTAACCTGTGAAAACTAAACTTTCATTTTGGCCATGATGGAATTTTGGTTGGTTTAAATTGTGTGGAAAAACCTCCAGTTCCAGACATGAGGCAATCACATATATTGGGTATTTTAAAGGAAAAACATATCCGACCAATTCAAGAATGTGACCAGTGGAGAAAAGGCTGTGTATGCATGAAAGAGAGAACCATTGTAATGTGTAAGCTATTGGTATGCGTGTTACCATGCATTAGTATGCGTGTGTGTTGAACTTATAAAAAAAGGTAACACTCTGTACAAGCAGAAAGCAACACCTTGTCAAGAGTGAAATAATTATTTTGAGCATTGTAAAATTTTAAGTTTCGAATTAGAGTGGATGTTTCCCTCAGTATCAGTAAAGGGATCAGGATTGATGAATTAACCCATTGGGCTGGCACGAAAAGCCACAATAGAGTTTCTTCTTCTAAGCAGGACGGCGAATGGTGCAAGATTATCAAGAGGGTTGGTTGTTTAACATGGAAGTGACTTCAAGGTGTTACCGAACTTTAACTTTTGCTGGAACAAAGGAGAAAAGCTCCAGTAATGTTCAGCAGTTTGAACTTTTTATCTGCAATGATGGATCTCAAATGTCGCAGCATGGTGACAAAATTGAACTCAAGACTTTGCTTTTTAAAAAAAAATGCTTGGAATTAATGGTTTGGAGTCATGTGTTATTTTCCACGATACTCGACAGGGAAGATAAAGAACTTCCATCCAAATGCAGTGCAGATACCTTTTGTTTTGTTAAATCACAAAGGCTGGACATAGGTTATGGTGAAAGTAAAATTGACTAGGCAAATTGATATGAGTTGCTGCTCAAGCACTCGGGAAGGGAAATTTATCATAAATTTAAGGGGATAATTCAATCTTATTTTTTTTGAAAAGATCCAGTCTATGTGGTTCCATTTAAACTGTGTTTAAAAGGATGTTTTTGGGGAGAGTCTGTTGTGTTCTTGCAGACTGGACTGCTCTCTGGAATTACAATATTTTAAGAAGGTTCATTGAGAGCTTATCAGCAGTCCAACTGTAAGAAACATAATCAGTAACCCGCGGAAGAGCTTAAACCCAACGTGCTCGTGTAAACACCAAGGGAAGATAGTGGTTCAGGTATTACAGACACCTGCTACCCCCGAGCCAACTACCCCACTCATTGTTCAGACCACCACCCCAATCACTATGACCCCGCTTCCGGTTTGGGACTGCCACAAACACAAGCCAGGCCCAAGGGGAGGTGTTGTTATAAGACCGGCAAGAAAGATTGTGTATGACAATGGACAGTATGAGTTAATACCTGTTGTACTTAACATAAGTAGTATTCAGTTACCCAACTGGTGCCTGGATAATTTAAGGAAATTTTTATCAGGACCTGACTTCACTACTATTGAGACAAGAAATAGGACTGAGGGAAACGGAAAGGCAGAGTAGGTGGAAAAGAAGCATTATAAATGACATAGGTACAGCGTATGGGGCAGGAATGGGCATAGTCAATACCTTAGATATTACTAATTTGAATGCTGATAAAAGGATTGACTGGAAAAATAAAGCAGGTTTTAAATAGTTTAAATGATAATCAGAGACAGGTAGCGGAGGCAGGAAAAGATGGCAGTAAGCTGGAGAAAAGAATGGTCACCGTATTGGAAAGTCACGCTCAGACTATCAACCAATTAATCAATACTGCAAAGAGAGCAGAGAACTAAACTCAGGCACAAGTTTTGTGTCGTCTTTATGGAAACTGGATGATAGAACAATTATGGGAAAACCTGCAGGAAGCCAATGAGGGTAAAGTCCCCACCTGGATTAACAATACCCAAATTCAGACTCTGAACTTGAACAAGGAACACCACCCTCTAGATGGATATTAATTGCGAGAACACTGCAAGGTGTGGTTCAACGAGGAATGCGTCGGGCCAACAGGAACTCCAGCGATTGGAATAATATTGGGGATACCAGTATTCAATAACCAGACTGGCATGAGTCTGTTTGACGTAAGGAATGTTGGAACCATACAAGTCAGGGTATGGATAGGCCTGACCAATATAAAACTATACGCGGTCAATCTACCTACGGGACTGACTGGGACTAGTCTGCACCAATGCAGCCGAACTACCCGGACTGTGCTCTGCCCATACAAGATCTATTCTACCAACGAGGTCCAGTGTTGGTTCAAGAACAGCACTGCTAAGAACTGTATGCTGAATGTGAAGGCTCAAACATTCGTCAGGAGTGCTTATTTGGGAAACGGGATTTATTGTTTCACCGCCACCGAAAAGACATACCATTACAGAACACAAATTTGCCCGATACCCAAACCAAGCTTCTGCACTCACCCGTTGATACCTATGAGAACCGGAAACGAAGAAGTTATTAATATCAAAAGAAGAGGACAAGTTAATATCGCGGTACAGGAAACCTTGAAAACCCAATTAGAAACTTACTTCGCCAGAAGTGACATCAACATCCAGTTACAAAAGGAACACTTAACGGAAATCAGACATAAATTAGATTTGTTCTACAGAATTTACGGAAAGGTGGAAATAAATACCAGAGACATTGAAGCCAAAATTACCCAAATTAAGATCGACATTTAGTGGGATGAGATTTGGAATTGGGGAGAGAATGTGAAAATCCAGCCTTGGATCAGTCTTTTCTCTCATCTTACGGTCATCTTGATAGCAATAATTTTCCTAGCATTGATAATAATGGTAGCATATGTGAGAAAGTTGGTACGTAGATTTGAGCTACAGCTGGGATGTATACAAGTAGGAACAGCGTTACAGAATAGACTAAAGGGACCTCGTAGTGAAGCCGAAACCCTACTGTGATCAAATCATAAAGATATATATATATATATAATTGATCAAAGGGAGGATTGTGGAAATATCAGAAAGGATTATGAAGTTAGTTCAGACCTGGGGTCTAATACTCGTAAACTCTCTTGCACAAAAAAACAAGCAGGCCATTAACCTCAGGGTGAATGAGATAAGGAATGAGGTAAGGTTGTAAAACTGCAGGGAAAGCAGCAGGATAATAAAGCCAAATTCAAAGGAGTTGCCCTGGGTAAGAGATTGTGTGTTAATATTGAATGCCAATTAACAAAGTTCCGGCAGCTACGAATGACCAAACAAAAGGTCAGGTGTAGGAATAACAAACTGAAGGCCAACGGACAGGAGGGGGTTACCATAACATGACCAGCTGTGGTACCAGCAGAGAGTGGTAAGAAAAGACTTAATTGATCCAGATAAGGTTTATACACGGTAAAGAAGACTCCGACTTGGTAATAACTCTTGAAGACAAGAGACAGTTGCGATAACAACAGAATGTCTCTGTACTTCTTGTAAAAACAAGCAAGCAATTAATAGCAACACACACGGTTAACTGAGAGGAAAAAGGGTATAAAAATAGACAAGCTCGGACGGTCCGGTGCGAGAACCTAGGACCAACACTTGACAGAAGCAGGGACCAGAGGAGAGACCCTTGAAGGAACAGTGTCAGGACCGGATTGATCACCCGGAGACGTATTGGGCAACTATGATAGTATTTTGAGCGGAAAGGAACACCCTTTGGAACGCCTTTCTGCAGAGTTAAACAAAGTTAAATAGAGTATAAGTAGTGAGTCTTGTACTTCTTCTGTATTGGGGAACTATAGATTATAAGTGGTGAGTCTTGTACTTCTTCTGTATCGGGGAATTATAGAATATAAATAGTAAGTCTTGTACCTTTTCTGTGTTCAACGAACATTAACGGTACTGTCATTTGTCTCGTGTGTAATTTGATATTTAACTCAGGAACTGTCGTAGGCAACTACTAGTCACATGACTAGCGAAATTGCCGTTTGTGCAAAAAAGACGCACTGCAGCAACATGCCAAAGCTTCTTCGACAGCACCTCCCACAACCTCTACCACCTAGAAGGACAAGGGCAGTGGGCGCATGGGAACTCCCATCACCTTCAAGTTCCCCTCCAAGTCACACGCCATCCTGACTTGGAGTATATCACTGTTCTTTTATTGTTGCTGGGTCAAGATCCTAGAACTCCCTTCCTAACATCACTATGGGACTACCTTCACCACAGGGACTGCAGCTGTTCAAGAAGGTGGATCACCACCACCTTCTCAGGGGCAATTAGGGATGGGCAATAAATATTGGCCACTACATGTTGCCCCTTTGTGACATCATCTGAAAAAACAGCGTCAGTTTCCACATCAACGCTGATGACACCCAGCTCTACCTCACTATCACTTCTCCCCACCCCTCCAAAGTCGCTAAATTGTCAGACTGCTTGTCTGGATGAGCTGAAATTTTCTACAATTGAATATTGTAAGACCAAAGTCATTGTTTTTGGTCCCTGCCATGAACTCCGTTCCCTAGCCACTGACTCCATCCCTCTCCCCAACTTCTGTCTGAGGCTGAACCAGACTATTCGCAACCTTGGTGTCATATTTGATCCTGAAATTGGCTTTCGACCATATATCCGCAGCATAACTAAAACCGCCTATTTCCACCTTTGTAACATCACCCATCTCTGCCTGTGCCTCAGCTCGTTTTCTGCTGAAGCCCTCATCCATGCCTTTGTTATCTTTAGACTTGATTATTCCAAAGCACTCCTGGCTGGTCTCCCACATTCTACTGTACGTAAATTAGAGGTGATCCAAAACTCGGCTGCCCGTGTCCTAACTTGCATCAGGTCCCACTCACCGCGCTCGCTGACCTACATTGGCATCCGGTTAAGCAACGCCTCGATTTTAAAATTCTCATCCTTATTTTCAAATCTCTCCCTATCGCTGAAATCTCCTTCAGCCCCACAAACCCCCGAGATGTCTGCGCTCCAGATTTGGATCTCTGATGAGAAGTTTGTGATATTAATAGTAATCTTCTCAATAGTAATGCATGAGGTTGAGCACTTGATTATCCAACCCGTGCCTGCTCCCTATGAAGCCCCTTGCCCTGCCACTGGACATCACAAAATCAAAGCTATAATGCACCTCTGACCTGATTGCTTACTGTTTTAATACAACTAAAATGTGTGAAATGCTTGAATGGGAGTAGAGTATAAAAATAAAGTAATGCACTATGGAGTATATTTTCCAAGTCCTTGCCTGTGGCAAGGTGCCGGGCGCACTGCAAATCCAGATCAGAAAATCACAGGCAGCGCGTCTCTGATTTTCCAATCTGCTCATGTAGTGGGCAAGGACCTAGAAAATATACCTCTTTAGATTAAGGCTTTAAACTTTTAATTGAAATTTGATTGTAATTTAGTTGTATGCCCAGATTTTCCAGTTCAGCATTCCTGGCGCATAATGGGGGCACAGACCAGGACATTATACTCCCTTGGCAGAATTTTAATGGATGGGCAAACAGGGGCTGGGTGCGTGGAAATTCACAATATGTGCTCCTGATGTGTGCAGAAGTGCCAAAGGGGGAAAAAAAAAGTCGTAAAGTGTTAAATTGTAGTCTCTCCTTTCAACATAAAATTATTAACGGTAGCTCATTCCAATGCTCATGGAATAGGCAGTAGTTTAGAAGATTAATGGATAAAATCAAAATATGCATTTTTAAATGACAACTTTGTGTTCCACTTTAATTTTCTAACTGATTATCATAGGTTTTAATACAAATAAAATGTTATATTCAGTAATAAATTGTACTTAATAATAGATTGTCTTTTGGAAATGTCTATTACAACAATTTTCATGAGACCAACAATATAATTACTGTACATTAAAAGCTTGATTATAAATTTTATTTGTATGATCAGCTAGCCAGCAGGCACTAATTCCTGATAGGACTCATGGGCCAATTGAATTTTAAAGTGGTTAGGTACACTATTAAATAATGGTAATAGATCAGCATCCAGCAGATTCTGTTCTGGAATATAGGATCATAAACTGATGTAACACACCAGGCTGTTACTTCATATTTTCATTAAATCTGTATTCCCTTTTCCAGTAGATTGAACTGAAGCCAAAATATTTTAAGAGACCACATGAAACATTTTGGGAAGAAAGCATTTCTAATGGTTTTGAGCATAATGCAGAGTGAAATGCTTCATGGTACATGTCAGAGTTCCAGCAGTTTTATAAATTGTTTATGCTTTATGGGAACTGCCATTGAAACTAATTTTATAATGTGACCACAGTCTTGTGAGACCACTTACCAAAAGTGGTCCAAAGCAGAGGGGACAGCAGAAGCAGTTCTGCAAAAAAGTTAATGCCGGGGCACTTAGAGACCCAGCTAAGAGAGCCCGATACAGCCAATGCCTCACAGCCAATCTGGTGTGCCTTGATGACCCGAAGATGCTGAATGCCCATAGCACTTGGTCTGCCCTCTAGGCCTCTATAACCAGTGCTTGTGAAGAGACACTTGGTCACTCAACCAGAAAACATCAGGACTGGTTTGATGAAAATGATCAGGAGATCTAAGATCTGATAGATCGCAAGCGCAAAGCATTTCTGAGCCTCAAGCAACAGCCCAACTCGGGAGCTGCAAAATAACATTACAGACGGCTCAAGGCTCAGGTCCAACAAAAAACTCGGGACCTAAAGAACAGGTGGTGGATGGAGAAAGCACAGGAGATACAACAACTAGCCGACAGCCATGATATGCGAGGATTCTTCACTGCAGTCAAGGCCACCTACGGTCCAAACTCCCAAGGCCCCACCCCACTCCTGCCAAGAATGGGGAAACACTCATCAAGGACACCGAGGCTGTCAGGGCCTGATGGAAGGAGCACTTTGAAGATCTTCTCAATCAAGACTCTGCCTTTGTCTCGAGTGTTCTCGATTCCATCCCGCAGCATGACACCTGCCACCAACTCAGTGAAACTCCAATGTAGCACAAGGTTGACAAAGCCATAAAACAGCTTAAAAATAACAAGGCTACGGGTGCGGATGGAATCCCTGCTGAGGCACTAAAATATGGCAGAGAGGCGCTGTTGGCGCGGATACATGACCTCCTCTCTCTCATTTGGAGGGAGGAGAGCATGCCAGGACATCTCAGAGATGCAGTGATTGTGATCATTTTAAAAAAGGGGGACAAGTCCGACTGCGGCAACTACAGGGGAATCTCCCTGCTTTCAGCCACTGGGAAAGTTGTCACTCGAGTTCTCCTCAATCATCTTCTCCCTGTGGTCGAGGAGCTCCTCCCGGAATCACAATGCGGTTTCATCCCCTACGGGGCATAACAGACATGATCTTTGCAGCGTGCTAGTTGCAGGAAAAATGCAGGGAGCTGTGCCAGCCCTTATACATGGCCTTTTTTGATCTTACAAAGGTCTTTGACACTGTCAACCATGAGGGTCTATGGAGCGTCCTCCTCCGCTTCGGATGCCCCCAAAAGTTTGTCAACATCCTTCGCCTGCTTCACGATCCTTACCAATGGATCCATTACAGACCCAATCCACGTCCGGACCAGGGTCAATTAGGGTTGCGTCATCGCCCCAACCCTCTTCTCAATCTTTCTCCCCGCCATGCTCCACCTCACAATCAACTAGCTCCCCGCTGGAGTGGAATTAAACTACAGAACCAGTGGGAAACTGTTTAACCTTCAGACCAGGTCCAATATCACTCCAACCTCTGTCATTGAGTTGCAGTATGCGGACGACGCCTGCGTCTGTGCACATTCAGAGGCTGAACTCCAGGATATAGTCAATGTATTCACTGAGGCATATGAAAGCTTGGGCCTTACGCTTAACATCCGTAAGACAAAAGTCCTTCACCAGCCTGTCATCGCCACATAGCACTGCCCTCCAATCATCAAGATCCACGGCGCGACCTTGGACAACGTGGACCATTTCCCATATCTCGGGAGCCTCTTAGCAACAAAGGCAGACATTGATTCATGATCGCCTCCAGTGCACCAGCGCAGCCTTCGGCCGCCTGCGGAAAAGAGTGTTTGAAGACCAGGCCCTCAAATCTACCACCAAACTCATGGTCTACAGGGCTGTAGTAATACCCGCCCTCCTGTATGGTTCTGAGGCATGGACGATGTACAGAAGGCACCTCAAGTCGCTGGAGATATATCACCAAAGATGTCTCCGCAAGATCCTGCAAATCTTCTGGGAGGACAGGCGCACCAACATCAGTGTCCTCGACCAGGCTAACATCCCCAGTATTGAAGCACTGACCACACTCGATCAGCTTCGCTGGGCAGGCCACATAGTACGCATGCCAGATACGAGACTCCCTAAGCAAATGCTTTATGCGGAGCTTCTTCATGGTAAACGAGCCAAAGGAGGACATCGGAAACGTTATAAGGACACCCTCAAAGCCTCCCTGGTAAAATGCGACATCACCACTGACACCGAGGAGACCCTGGCCGCAGACCGCCCGAGGTGGAGAAAGTCCATCCGGAGGGCGGTGAGCTCTTTGAGTCTCGACGCAAGGAGCATGAAGAGGCCAGGCGCAGGCAGTGGAAGGAGCGCGTGGCAAACCAGCCCTACCGACCCCTTCCCCCGATGAATGTCTGTCCCACCTGTAACAGGGTCTGTGGCTCCCGTATCGGACTGTTCAGCCATCAAGGAACTCACTTAGGGATTGGAAGCAAGTCCTCCTCGACTCCGAGGGACTGCCTCTGATGATGATGATGATGATTAGTGTTTGAGTGAATTACTTCACTGTTGTGCACTATTCTTGTTGAAAGAGTGGCCCCAAGTTTCCACATGATTTGCTCCTGATTTTTAGGAGCAACTGGTGGAGAACGGAGTATCTTAGAAATCGCAATTCTCCACATTTAAGTTTTCTGCAGTTCTAGTCATGTAGAACAGTTTCACTTTGGAACAGAATTTTTTTTTCAAAAGGGGGCGTGTCCAGACACTGACGCCTGATTTGAAAGTTTCCACAGTGAAAACGTACTCCAAACTAACTTAGAATGGAGCAAGTGAAGATTTTTGTAGGCCTGAAAAAACCTTGTCTACACATTAAAAAATCAGGCGCAGGTTACAAATTAGGCGTCCGGAACGAGGTGGGGGAGGGGGGGGGTGGAAGGGAAGTCATTACATTCTACAATAAATCCTTAGTTATAACTTATACAAATATTATACAAATAATTCCAACCTGAATAAAAATTTATAAACGAAGAAAAGATTAAATAAACCATGTTCCTACCTGTGTGAAAGTGCTTCAGGCAGGGAGAAGGCTGCAGGAAGCCTCACAAGTTGAGGCAGCCGTTCCCGACGGCAGCGGGGTGGGAGGCAGTGAGGAGGCAGCCGTTCCCGACAGCTGGGGGGGGGAGGAGGCAGTGAGGGCCCGACTGACGGCAGCGGGGGGGAGGCAGGGAGGAGGCAGCCGTTCCCGACAGCTGGGGGGGGGGGGGGGGGAGGAGGCAGTGAGGGCCCGACTGACGGCAGCGGGGGGGAGGCAGTGAGAAGGCTGCAGGAAGCCTCAGAAGTTGAGGCAGCCATTCCCGATGGGAAACGGCTGCCTCAACTTCTGAGGCTTCCTGCAGCCTTCTCACTGCTGCAAGAAGCCTCAGTGCTGATCATGGAAGGGCAATGTGGTTTTATTAAAAAATGTTAAAAATTGAACAGCTACAAAGAACTACAAAAATGGCCGAGTGCCAATGCTTCCTTCACACTGCACGTGCGCGAATGCTCCAACGCGCACACGCAGGGTTGCCGGCACGAAAAAACTCATTTAAATGGTACCCGCCCCCTCTTACTTACAAAATCGGCGCGAGTGGTAGGCTCCGCCCCCTGGGCGCCGCGTCAAGCTGACATCGAGCTGCAAAGCGCTCGAGAATAGCGCGTTTTCTTTCAGGCGCCGTTTTCGGCGTGAAAAACGGGCGCCTAGCTCGGAGGGGCGCCTGTTTTGCCGCGTGTGGAAACTTGGGGCCAGTGTACCTGCAACATTATTTTTACCCATTTTAATTTAACTTGCGAAATAAATCGTTCAGCATCATAAAAATGCAAGCATTTCTCAGCACTTTCATTGTATATAAATAATTTTTACCAACATAGCTTACATGGAATTTCGAAGATTGCATGTTGAGTATCTTACGTTATCCATTTCTCCAGGAAAAATGCCTATAGTAAATTTATCTGGATTTTTTGAGTATGAAATCATTCTGTTTTTCCTCAGTCTCTTTATTTCCTCAGATTAGATAACAATCACAAGCTCAGAGGATGAATATGCCACCATTTTATCAGGCTTATACCAAAGTCACTCTTCGTCAGCCATTGGGGGCGCATGTGTGTGACATAGGGACAGCTTTTCCTCAGATATTCATAGCACATTTTTATCCCTGCTTCAGAAATGGAACTCTGTGAAAGCACTGAATTGACAGTGCCAAAATAACTCATTGAACAAAAAGGCAAGTGTATCTGAGCCTAGTGCCTGCTGCCTGCTACCATGTTGCTTTTGTTTCCTATCAGTTAATGTGTATAGTGCTCATGGCAATGTGGCTGGCAGCTGAGGTTCTTTGCGTTACGTTTAGAATAACTCCACAAGACTGTATATCTTAACTTCAACTGTTGTGATCTTGGTCTCTTTATTGTAACTCCAGAGTGAGGAGGCAGCATGGTAGACTGCCTTTTATACCTGCTTGCCCGGGGTGTGCAGGTGACCCATGGGTCTCCCACAGGTGTGCCCCTGGTGGCAAGTCTTACACATTGGTAATGTTTACATACATAACATCATTCCCCCCCACACCCCCCCCGTCCCCCGCCGGCCAAAGTCTTATGTACAAGTTATTTACAAGTTGAAGTGATCCGGGGCTCTGTGTTCCCGGGTTGATCGCCTGAGTTGAAGTCCTGGCATGGGTGAGTTGGTCGGATCATTGCTGCACTGCGGTGTGGCTGGTCTGATCGGACTGTCGGGCATGGTGGGTTCATCCTTGTGGTTAACCGCGAGGTCGATTGCTGGTTGGGTGTGTGTGGGTGGATCAATGATGGTAATGTCCTCTTCAAACTGTTCTTGGTTATCAGTGAACCGCAGTCTGGTCTGATCCAAGTGCTTTCTGCACATTTGTCTGTTCAAAAGTTTGACAACAAACACTCTATTCCCCTCCTTGGCTAACACAGTGCCAGCAACCCATTTGGGACCATGACCATAATTAAGAACAGACACAGGGTCATTAACTTCAATATCACATGATACAGCCGCGCGATCATGGTACACGTTATGCCAGTGACGCCGGGTTTCTACATGATCATTGAGATCCGGGTGGACTAAGGAGAGCCTGGTTTTGAGTGCTCTCTTCATTAGCAATTCTGCAGGGGGAACCCCGGTAAGCGAGTGGGGTCGCGTGCGGCAGCTGAGCAGAATCCGAGATAGCCGGGTCTGCAGGGAACTGTCCGTCACGTGTTTCAAGCTCTGCTTGTTGATTTGGACTGCCCATTCCGCTTGACCATTGGATGCGGGCTTAAATGGCGCAGACCTGACATGCTTGATGCCACTGCGAGTCATGAACTCGTTGAATTCCGAGCTGGTGAAGCATGGTCCACTGTCACTAACAAGGACGTCTGGGAAAACCATGGGTGTCGAACATAGCCCGGAGGCTTTCAATGGTGGCAGTGGACGTACATTATTGTACATTCAATCCATTTAGAGTAAGCATCCACTGCTATTAGGAACATCTTTCCTAGAAAGGGGCCAGCGAAATCTACAAGGTCCCTTGACCACGGTTTGGAGGGCCACGACCACAGACTCAGTGGGGCCTCCCTTGGCTTGGTGCATTGCTCAATTGTGAGCAAGTGTTTCATTGGTGTACGTATGACTCCAGTTCCGAGTCAATGCCGGGCCACCAAACATGCGACCTGGCGATAGCCTTCATCATGACTATGCCTGGGTGGGTACTGTGAAGGTCGCGTATAAACGTTTCCCTGCCTTTTTTTGGCAAAATTACATGATTCCCGCATAGGAGGAAATCCGAATGGATGGACATTTCGTCCTTGCGTCGGTGGAACGGCTTAATTTCGTCTTGCATTTCCCCTGGGACCACCGACCAGCTCTCATTGAGGACGCAGCTTTTTACTAGTGAAAGCACTGGGTCCTGGCTAGTCCAGGTCCTGATCTGGCGAGCCATGATGGGTGAACCCTCGCTCTCAAAAGCATCCATTACAAAGAGCAAGTCTGCGGGTTGTGCCATTTCCACCCTGGTGGTGGGCAATGGTAGCCGACTGAGGGCATCCGCACAGTTCTCCGAGCCTGGTCTGTGGCGGATTACATAATCATACACAGATAATGTTAGTGCCCATCATTGGATGTGGGATGAAGCATTGGTGCTAATACTTTTGCTTTCTGAGAACAACGAAATAAGCAGCTTGTGGTCAGTTTCGAGCTCGAACCGGAGCCCAAATAAGTATTGGTGTATTTTCTTAACCCCATATACGCATGCGAATGCTTCTTTTTCAACCATACTGTAGGCTCTTTCAGTCTTAGATAAGCTTCTGGACGCATATGCAACCGGTTGCAGTTTGCCTGACCCATTGGCTTGCTGTAACACACAACCAACCCCATACGAAGATGCATCACAAACTAGTACTAAACATTTACACGGGTCATACAATACAAGTAACTTGTTGGAACATAGCAGGTTTCTGGCCTTGTTAAAGGCTGTCTCTTGGGCTTTACCCCAAACCCAGTCATCACCCTTACGTAGCAATAAATGCAATGGTTCCAGCAAAGTGCTCAACCCCAGTAGAAAGTTACCAAAATAGATGAGGAGTCCCAGGAACGAATGCAGCTCCGTCATGTTCTATGGTCTGGGTGCATTCTTGATGGCCTCCGTCTTGGAGTCCTTGGGTCTGATGCCGTCCACCGCAATCTTTATCCCCAGAAATTTAACCTCTGCAGCCAGGAAAACACACGGAGCATTTCAACCTAAGTCCCACTCTGTCCAGTCGCTTGAGAACCTCTTCCAGGTTGTGCAACTGTTCGGTGGTGTTGCGGCCAGTGATCAAGATGTCATCTTGGATATATATTGGATATATTCAAGAGGGAGTTAGATATGGCCCTGAAGGCTAAGGGGATCAAGGGATATGGAGAGAAAGCAGGAAAGGGGTACTGAGGGAATGATCAGCAATGATCTTATTGAATGGTGGTGCAGGCTCGAAGGGCCGATTGGCCTACTCCTGCACCTATTTTCTATGTTTCTATGTCTTGGAACACCACGGTGCGCGGAACCGATTTCAGCAGACTCTCCATGTTCCTATGGAAGGTGGCCGCCTCTGAACGAATCCCAAAGGGGCATCTGTTGTATATGAACAGTCCTCTATGCGTGTTGATGCACGTCAATTTTTTTGAAGGTTCAGCCAGCCCCTGTGTCATGTAAGCAGAGGTTAGATCCAGCTTGGTGAATGACTTCCCCCCTGCTAGCATTGCAAACAGGTCATCCGCTTTGGGTAGTGGGTACTGGTCCTATAACGAGGTTCGGTTGATCGTTACCTTGTAATCACCGCAGATTCTGACCGTGCCATCACTCTTCAACACCGGAACAATTCGACTGGCCCACTCGTTGAACTCGACTGGCGATATGATCCCCTCTCGTTGAAGTCTGTCCTGCTCAACCTTGACTTTCTCTCGCATCACGTATGGAACCGCTCGGGCCTTGTGATGAACGGGTTGTGCATCAGGGGCTGGATGGATCTGCACTGTGGCACCTGTGAAGTTGCCGATGCCTGGCTTGAATAATGACGGAAATTTGTTTAACACTTGGGCGCACGAGGCATCATCCTCCAAAGACAGTGCTTTGATGTCCCAGTTCCATCGGATCTTTCCTAGCCAGCTTCTGCGGAATAGTGTTGGGCCATCGCCTGGTACAATCCATAGTGGTAAATCATGCACAGCTCCATCTTACGATACCTTCACTGCTGCACTGCCAATGACTGGTCTGAGCTCTTTGGTGTAAGTGTGCAGCTTGGTGTGGATCGGGCTTAGTTTTGGCCTTTGTACCTTGTTGCCTCACAGTTTCTCAAAAGCCTTCTGGCTCATAATTGACTGACTCGGCCCTGTGTTCAATTCCATGGAAACTGGAATGCCGTTTAATTTGACTTTTAACATTATCGGAAGGCTTATGGTGGTGAAGGTGTGTACCCCATACACTTCCTCTTCAGCCTCGGGTTGAGTTGCCTCTCTTACTCGTTCAGGGTGATCTGTGCCGGATCGATCAACGTCTGCCGACTCTGCCACATGGTGAGTCGCAGCACGTCTGCACATTCGCTGGAGGTGCCCCATTGTTTCACAGCCCTTGCACATGTAGTGCTTGAATCAACATTGATGGGCTCGATGATTACCCCCGCAGCGCCAACTCAGTGCGAATGGATTCGCATTCACGCCCCACGGCGGACTCTGTGTCATCCTAGGTCTGGCCTCTGCGGGAGTGTAGGCCCTGCCATGTAAGTTCTGCCTGCTCAAGACATTATTTTCTGCACAGTACTTGCCGGTGAGTTCCGATGCTGCAATGATATCTGTTTAGTGTTATCGTTCGTGGACATAAAAGCCTGGGCTATCGTGATGGCTTTGCTCAGTTCGAGGGATTCGGCAGACAGAAGTTTGTGAAGAATGACCTCGTGGTCAATTCCAAGCACGAAAAAGTCCCGCAACACTTCCCTCAAATATCCAGCAAATACGCACGGTCCCGCAAGGCATCTTAGGCCAGCGACATAGCTCGCCACATCCTGGCCCTCGGAGCGGTGATGCATATAAAAGCGATACCTGGCCATTAAGATGCTCTCCTTCGGCTTGAGGTGTTCCTGAACCAGCGTGCACAACTCTTCATATGTCTTGTCCATTGGTTTCATCGGTGCTAACAGATTGTTGATGAGGCCATATATCTTGGACCCGCAAACGGTAAGGAGAATCGTCCTCTGCTTGATCGTGGTTTCTGCCTTTTCCAGCTCGTTGGCCATGAAGTACTGATCAAGACGCTCACCGAAGGCTTCCCAATCATCACCCTCAACAAATCTCTCAAGAATACCAATGGCAGCCATAACTGCGTGAAAGTTCGTGATCGGTTACCCGTCGCCAATTGTTATGTTTAGAATAACTCTACAAGACTGTATATCTTAAGCTCAAACTGTTGTGACCTCGGTCTCTTTATAGAAACAAAGAAATATAGAAAATAGGTGCAGGAGTAGGCCATTCGACCCTTCGAGCATGCACCACCATTCAATAAGATCATGGCTGATCATTCCCTCAGTACCCCTTTATTGCTTTCTCTCCAATCCCTTGATTCCCTTAGCCGTAAGGGCCATATCTAACTTCCTCTTGAATATATCCAATGAACTGGCGTCAACAACTCTCTGCGGCAGGGAATTCTACAGGTTAACAACTCTCTGAGTGAAGAAGTTTCTCCTCAACTCAGTCCTAAATGGCTTATCCCTTATCCTAAGACTGTGTCCCCTGGTTCTGGACTTCCCCAACATCGGGAACAATCTACCTGCATCTAACCTGTCCCGTCCCGTCAGAATCTTATATGTTTCTATGAGATCCCCTCTCATCCTTCTAAACTCCAATGTATAAAGGCCCAGTTGATCCAGTCTCTCCTCATATGTCAGTCCAGCCATCCCGGGAATCAGTCTGGTGAACCTTCACTGCACTCCCTCAATAGCGAGAACGTCCTTCCTCAGATTAGGAGAACAAAACTGAACACAATATTCCAGGTGAGGCCTCACCAAGGCCATGTACAACTGCAGTAAGACCTCCCTGCTCCTATACTCAAATCCTTTACCGCCTGCTGTACCTGCATGCCAACTTTCAATGACAGATGAACCATGACACCCAGGTCTCATTGCACCTCCCCTTTTCCGAATCTGCCGCCATTCAGATAATATTCTGTCTTCGCATTTTTGCCCCCAAAGTGGATAACCTCACATTTATCCACATTATACTACATCTGCCATGCATTTGCCCACTCACCTAACCTGTCCAAGTCACCCTGCAGTCTCTTCGCATTCCCCTCACAGCTCACACCGCCACCCAGCTTAGTATCGTCTGCAAACTTGGAGATATTACACTCAATTCCTTCATCTAAATCATTGATGAATATTGTAAAGAGCTGGGGTCTCAGCACTGAGCCCTGCGGCACTCCACTAGTTACTGCCTGCCTTTCTGAAAAGGACAAATTTATCCCGACCCTCTGCTTCCTGTCTGCCAACTGTTCTCTATCCACATCAGTATGTTACTCCCAATACATGTGCTTTGGTTTTGCACACTAATCTCTTGTGTGGGACCTTGTCAAAAACCTTTTGAAAGTCCAAATACACCACATCCACTGGTTCTCCCTTGTCCACTCTACTAGTTACATCCTCAAAAAATTCCAAAAGATTTGTCAAGCATGATTTCCCTTTCATAAATCCATGCTGACTTGGACTGATCCTGTCACTGCTTTCCAAATGTGCTGCTATTTCATCCTTAATAATTTATTCCAACATTTCCCCCACTACTGATGTCAGGCTAACCGGTCTATAATTACCCGCTTTCTCTCTCCCTCCCTTTTTAAAAAGTGGTGTTACATTAGCTACCCTCCAGTCCATGTGAACTGATCCAGAGTTGATAGACTGATGGAAAATGATCAGCAATGCATCCACTAGTTCTAGGGCCACTTCCTTAAGTACTCTGGGATGCAGACTATCAGGCCCCAGGGATTTATCGGCCTTCAATCCCATCAATTTCCCGAACACAATTTCCCGCCTAATAAGGATATCCTTCAGTTCCTCCTTCTCACTGGACCCTCGGTCCCCTAGTACTTCCGGAACGTTATTTGTGTCTTCCTTCATGAAGTATTTGTTCAATTGGGCTGCCATTTCTTTGTTCCCCATTATAAATTCACCTGAATCTGACTGCAAGGGACCTACGTTTGTCTTCACTAATCTTTTTCTCTTCACATATTTATAGAAGCTTTTGCAGTCAGTTTTTATGTTCCCGCAAAACTTCTTTTCGTACTCTAATTTCCCCCTCTTAATTAAATCCTTTGTTCTCCTCTGCTGAAATCTAAATTTCTCCTAGTCCTCAGGTTTGTTGCTTTTTCTGGCCAATTGGTCTGCCATTTCTTTGTTCCCCATTAGAAATTCACCCGAATCCGACTGCAAGGGGCCTATGTTTGTCTTCACTAATCTTTTTCTCTTCACATATCTATAGAAGCTTTTGCAGTCAGTTTTTATGTTTCCGGCAAGCTTCCTCTGGTACTCTATTTTCCCCCTCTTAATTAAACCCTTTGTCCTCCTCTGCTGAATTCTAAATTTCTCCCAGTCTCCGGTTTGTTGCTAATTTGTATGCCTCTTCCTTGGATTTAACACTATCCTTAATTTCCCTTGTTAGCCACGATTGAGCCACCTTCCCAGTTTTATTTTTACTCCAGACAGGGATGTACAATTGCTGAAGTTCATCCATGTGATCTTTAAATGTTTGCCATTGCCTATCCACCGTCAAAACTTAAAGTATCATTTGCCAGTCTATCCTAGCCAATTCACACCTCAAACCATCGAAGTTACCTTTCCTTAAGTTCAGGACCCTAGTTTCTGAATTAACTGTGTCACTCTCCATTGTAATAAAGAATTCTACCATATTATGGTCACTCTTCCCCAAGGGGTCTCGCACAATAAGATTGCTAATTAGTCCTTTCTCATTACACATCACCAGTCTAGGATGGCCAGCTCTCTAGTTCGTTCCTCGACATATTGGTCTTGAAAACCATCCCTAATACATTCTAGGAAATCCTCCTCCACCGCATTACTACCAGTTTGGTTAGCCCAATCAATATGTAGATTAAAGTCACCCATGATAACTGCTGTACCTTTATTGCATGCATTCCTAATTTCTTGTTTGATGCTGTCCCCAACCTTACTACTATTGTTTAGTGGTCTGTACACAACTTCCGCTAGCGTTTTCTGCCCTTTGGTATTCCGTAGCTCCACCCATACCGATTCCACATCATCCTTTCTTACTATTGCATTAATTTCCTCTTTAACCAACAATGCCATCCAGCCTCCTTTTCCTTTCTGTCTATCCTTCCTAAATGTTGAATACCCCTGGATGTTGAGTTCCCAGCCTTGGTCACCCTGGAGTCATGTCTCCGTGATGCCAATTACATCATAGCCATTAACTGCTATCTGCGCAGTTAATTCGTCCACCTTATTCCGAATACTCCTCGCATTGAGGCACAGAGCCTTCAGGCTTGTCTTTCTAACACACTTTGCCCCTTTAGAATTTTGCTGTAATGTGGCCCTTTTTGCTTTTTGCCTTAGGTTTCTCTGCCCTGCACTTTTACCTTTCTTCTTTCTATCTTTTGCTTCTGCCCTCATTCTAATTCCCTCTATCTCCCTGCATAGGTTCCCATCCCCCTGTCATATTAGTTTAACTCCTCCCCAACAGCACAAGCAAACACTCCTCCTCGGACTTTGGTTCCAGTCCTGCCCAGGTGCAGACAGTCTGGTTTGTTCTGGTCCCATTTCCCCCAGAACCGGTTCCAAAGTCCCAGGAATTTGAATCCCTCCCCTCTGCACCACTCCTCAAGCCACGTATTCATCCTGCGATTCCTACTCTGACTAGCACGTGGCACTGGTAGCAATACTGAGATTACTACTTTTGAGGTCCTACTTTTTAGTTTAGCTTCTTGCTCCCTAAATTTGTCTTGTAGGACCTCATCCCGTTTTTTACCTATATCGTTGGTACCTATATGCATCACGACAACTGGCTGTTCACCCTTCCCTTTCAGAATGGCCTGCACCCACTCCGAGACATCCTTGACCCTTGCACCAGGGAGGCAACATACCATCCTGGAGTCTCGGTTGCGGCCGCAGCAACGCCTATCTATTCCCCTTACAATTGAATCCCCTATCATTATAGCTCTCCCACTCTTTATTCTGCCCTCCTGTGCAGCAGAGCCACCCATGGTGCCATGAACTTGGATGCTGCTGCCCTCCCCTGATGACTCATCCCCCCCCCAACAGTACCCAAAGCGGTGTATCTGTTTTGCAGGGGGATGACTGCAGGGGACCCCTGCATTACCTATCTTCCACTGCTCTTCCTGTTGGTCATCCATTCCCTATCTGGCTGTGTACCCTTTACCTGCGGTAAGACCAACTCACAAAACATGCTATTCACGTCATTCTCAGCATCATGGATGTTCCAGAGTTCATCCACCTGCAGCTCCGTACCGCAATGCGGTCCGTCAGGAGCTGCAAGCGGATGCACTTCCCGCACATGTAGTCGTCAGGGACACAGGAAGAGTCCCTGACTTCCCACATAGTACAGGAGGAGCATAACACATGTTCGAGCTCTCTTGCCATGGCTTAACCCTTAGATTAACTTAATTTTGCAACAACAATGCTAAAGGTTACTTACTGATAAAGAAAAGAAAAAGAAAAACTACTTACCAATCACCAGCCAATCACTTACCCCCTTGGCTGTGACGTCACCTTTTGATTTCTTTCTACTTCTTTTTTGCCTCACCCTGCTGCAGCTGCTCCCCGCAGGCCTCTCCGACCACATACTGTTGCCGGGCCTTTTATAGGCCTCCCCCATGCTGCCTCACAAACGACTGCTGCTCCCCGCAGGCCTCTCTGACCACGAACTGCTGCCGGGCCTTTTATAGGCCTCCCCCATGCTGCCTCACAAACGACTGCTGCTCCCCGCTGGCCTTTCCGACCACGAACTGCTGCCGGGCCTTTTATAGGCCTCCCCCACGCTGCCTCACGAATGACTGCTGCTCCCTGCTGTAACTCCAGAGTGAGGAGGCAGCATGGTAGACTGCCTTGTATACCTGCTTGCCCAGGGTGTGTAGGTGGCCCTTGGGTCTCCCACAGGTGCACCCCCGGTGGCAAGTCTTACACATTGGTAATGTTTACATACATAACACTTTGAGAGACTCCTGGTTCAAGGGGGCTCTCAACCTCTGTGAGCATGGCCCACAGATGAGCCTGCTTCAGGCTGTTGTGGGCCCTGCTCACTTTCTGGCTCCTACGAAGTCACCAGAGGATCGGGTTAGTACAACATAATGAGCATGCACTACATTTAAATCATGAAACTGCATTATTATACAGCTGCAGGAAAAAAGCCTCCATAGAAAAGAACTAGGAAGGTATAGACTATGGCTTTAAAAAACTATGATATTAATCAGAGTTTGTATTTATATTGAGTACGCTTAGCAAAACTATTATGGGCAAATTTAGTCTCCCCTCTTCCACCTGGCTGCTAGTCAGGCAGCATGCACCTGAGATGTGCTTTGCCTGATATAACTTGAACCCACCTGTATTTCTAGGTTCAGGTTATTATCTTCGCCCTGACACACCCTGCATCTGCTGTAGGCCTGAAAAGCTAGCAGTGGAGGCAATGGCTACCTCCTGAGAAGCCTTCTGACTGTTATCCATACAGCTTAAATCAGGAGGTCTAGAGTCCTGAAGATAGTGTACTGGAGTGGGGGGTGGGGTTGGCGAGGAGCGCCTTTTTCCTGGCTGCAACTTCTGGCTGCCTGCCCCTCTCAGATTGTCCAATCTGGGCAGGACTGAGCCCTTCTTTTTTGGGTTCCCTGCACATGGGCACCTGACCAGCAATTTGACAGGCAAATGAGGCTGGAGGACCAGTTATGGTTCCGCCCCTCAATTTGTTAACAGGAACATGCTTGATGTTGGAGGAGCCTCTCCACCTGTTGTCAGGGCATCCTCAGGGAATTTATGGACAAAGCATAGGAGGCATAAACCTGGCATAAATGGATCTCTGCCCCGTCATCCTCTTGCTTTGTGCTTGGATACTGAGCATTACCTGGGCATAAAGGATGCCTAAAAATGTTTTGCTTAAAAATAAGCTTGAACTATAAGTTGAGTCAAGGGTTATGGGGAGCGGGCAGGGACGTGGAGTTGAGGCCAAGATCAGATCAGCCATGATCTTACTGAATGGCAGAGGAGGCTCGAAGTGCTAAAGGGCCTACTCCTGCTCCTATTTCTATGTTCTTATAAGGACTATCCTCAGATCAAGGTTTCTAGAAATGTGGTCTGTTTGTAACATTTATATCTCAACCTATCTAATGACTCTTTATAATTAACTCCAAAGTAAAACACTTAATTGAGGGAAATAACATTTACCATCAGTTGTTTATGTGCAAACGATGACATACATACTGGGCCGACAACCTTCACAGTACTGAATCAATAAGTAAATGATTAGGACACATTTTACATTGGAATCAATACTGTTCCATCTCGGTGTATACTGCAGACATTAGTGCTTTTTCGCCATGCTTTAGTGCTTTGGCGGGGATTCCATCGGCTCCTGAGGCTTTGTTGTTCTTCAGTTGTTGTTGTGTATGCAGTAACTGTTAGACTGAGTACTGTTTAACTCCAAGAGGTATGACCTTGGCTCTGCTTTATTAAGGCCCAAAGTGACTAATATACGAAATGGCTGGCCTTTTATACTTGGGCTGCACACATGTGTGAATGCAGCCCAATGGCCTCCAACAGTGATGCCAACTAGTGGCTAGTGATCCCAAATGTACATACATGACAAAAAGTTTACTCTGGGGCTCGCTTGCTGTGTAGGCGTTCTGAGTAGAGCACATGCTTTGGGAGTCTTGTGTCAGGCATGTGAACAATGTGGCCCGCCCAATGGAGCTGGTCGTGTGTGGTCAGTGCTTCGATACTGGGGATGTTGGCCTGACCACAGAATACGCAGCTTCTGGCCCGCTCTTGTAGCCACAGTATTTATGTGGCTGGTTCAGTTAATTTTCTGGTCAATGGTGACCCCCAGGATGTTGATGTTGTGGGATTCAGCGATGCTAATGCTGTTGAATGTCAAGGGGCGGTGGTTAGGCCCTTTCTTGTTGGAGATAGTCATTGCCTAACACTTGTCTGGCGCGAATGTTACTCGCCATTTAGCAGTCCAAGCCTGAATGTCACCCAGATCTTGCTGCATGCGGAAGGAGTTGCAAATGGAACTGAACACTGTGCAATCATCAGCGAACATCCCCATGTTTGATCTTATAATGGAGGGAAGGTCACTGATGAAGCTGCTAAAGATGGCTGGGGCTAGGACACTGTCCCGAGGAGCCCCTGCAGTCATGTCCTGAGGCTGAACAAGAACCATCTTCCTTTGTGCTAGCAGTGAATCCAGGGCGAGTTTTCACCCTGATTCCCATTGACTTCAATTTTACTAGGTCTCCTTGATGCCATACGTGATCAAATACAGCCTTGATGTCAAGGGCAGTCACATTCACCTCACGTGAGATGCTATTTTAATTGCCAATTTTTTTTTTGCTTCAGGACAAACACCTGCTCCAAGCAACCAGGGTCCTAATTAAAATGTAAAAGTAATGCTCTGATTTCACCCGACCGACACACCATTTTAATGGACCACTGCTCAGTCCCAGACCCACAGGAACTGGCGGGATTGGTGTGGGGAGCTTTTGAAGATGTATAAAAAAGGGTTCTCGGTTGCAGTTCCTTGGTCAGAGGATCTTTTTGCTGTATGGTTTGCTCGGAGATTTTCCAGTTCACAGATCGGTTATGCCACACTTTTTGGCCTTATCACTCTCAGTAAGATTTAGCTGCTTATTTTGGGGGCTATTATTCCTACTTTATTTTGGATGGAGGAATAGTTGAAGGTGGAGGAGCAGCAGCAGAAACAGGAACCTCCAGCAACAGCTGGGCTTCTGAGAGGACAACAAATGAAGGGGCTCTCAGAGGAGGCCATACCTAGCACATAGGGTTTACAGGCCAAGAGTAACCTTTTTGGACCTATCGGAGGTGTTACTCCAGGCAGACTGTTGCAGACCTCTGCTTCTCTGGATAAGGGGAAGGCCATTTAAGACAGATATGCGGAGGAATTTCTTCACTAAGAGGGTTGTGAATCTTTGGAATTCTCTGCCCCAGAGGGCTGTGAATGAGTCTCTGAATATATTCAAGGCTGAGATAGATTTTTTGAGTTTAGGGGAATCAAGGGATATGGAGGTCGGGTGGGAAAGTGGAGTTGAGATCGATTATCAGACATGATCTTATTGAATGGCGGAGCAGGCTCGAGGGGCCGTATGGCCTACTCCTGCTCCTATTTCTTATGTTGTTATATTCTGCTGCCTCCTGGAACAGGGCCTGTTGTCTGGTGGATCAGAGGAGCATGCTTTGTCAGTGGCTCTCAAAGTCACCACAGTCCTTAATTTTTTCACCACTAGATCCTTTCATGCTGCAGGAGACACCAGCTGCATATCACAGTCTTCAGTACAAAGCTGAATTAAACAGGTGACCAACTGCCAGGGAGGAGCAGTATATCTTCTTCCACACTGATTTCAGTAGTAAACAGGGGAGAGCTCAGGAATTTGCTGCAGTGATTGACTTACCTCACTTGCATGGTATCCCTGACTCCACATATGATGCCATCAGGATATCGGAACAGCAACCAGCAACATTTGTAAATAGAAAGGTTTCTACTCCAGTAATGTTCAGCTTGTGGTCAATCACAGGATCACTATCTTGAAAGTCTGTGCAAAGTACCCAGGGAGCTGCCATGATGCACTTCTTCTAAGACAGTCTAAAATTCTACAAATATTCGACCTTGTGAGGAATGTGACAGAATGGCTTCTGCAGGACAGGGGAAACCCCCAACATAGGTAATGAAACCCCTGTGCAACCTCATCACGGCCCATCAGCACAGACCTAATCAAAGCCAGAGGATTAGTGGGATTATTACTGAACACACCCTAGTGATATTGAAGTATACAGGGCTACTTGCACAAATCAATTATTTGCTTGAAACAATGCTGGAATAATAATTTGCGTCAAAGAGCTAATTGATTTGTACAAGCAGCCCTATTGACTGATATTGCACATGTCCCCTATCGCTGCCTGGAAGGAACCAGTGGTCATAATTACTTTTACAAGCGGTGTGGTGTCTTCGATAGAGGTGAGCTCCACATCCACAGCAAGCAGGTGACATATCTCCATCATTGCATCACAAAGAAAGCACAGCCTTCTCAAGCATTGTTGAGTGGTGAGATTCTGTACACAGGAATCTGTGAGTGTTAGGTGCTGTCTGTGGTGTCAGATCAGCTTGACCATCCTGACTGCTCCTCCTGATCCTTGTCATCTTCCTTCATAACAGAGGAAATGTGGGATCCCTAAGGGAAACACCATTGACTCTTGTGGTGAAAAACTTGCAATGGAAAACAATGCTAAACTTATTAACAAGGGTGAAGTGGCCAAAGGAGGACTAAAACAAGCTTTCAGCAGTTTTGGGCACCCCATTTTCAAAACGAAATTAAAGCCAAGGAGAATGTTCAATGTAGATTCATTGGGATAATGCCAGTGATGGGAAAATACAATTATGAGAAGAGACTTGAGGCACTGAGACTATTCACACTGGAGCAAAGAAGGTTAAAAGGAGGTTTAATTGAGGTTTTTTAAATTATGAAAATTTTTGATAGAGTGAATAGGGAGGGCTAGAAATTGCATAGCACCCCGTTTGGGATGATAATATTTGTGGGAGTGCAAACGTATCGCTGGGTGCAACGCAAATGAAGCTGACGTGAACCTCCGGTTTATCGCTCCAGGATGGAAATGGAGCGCTAAATCAAGCGCTACATCTTCCCTTGGAGCACTAAAGCTGGCAAGAGGGGCGGTAGTGGTACAGCGCTGCACAATGTCCAGTGCAGCGCTGCCAGGATCGGAAGCTACTTCCCTCCCTTAAAGGGAAGGGCCATTGCTGCAGGCTCTGCATTAAATTGATTTCCTTCCTCGCTGAAGGCAGCCCCGAGCCATGACAATCAACTCCAAGCACTCTACAATCGTGGCCGAAGAAAAGGTAAGAAAATGCACAGAGGGCTCCAGAAAAATGTTGCACTTACCTCACCGCCAATCCCCTTAAATACCGCTCCCCAAGCAGCCAGTCTAATTTACAAGGCCTCCTCTAGCTGCCGGTGTTGATGCCTGGCAATGTTGTAGGGGGCAAAATGAAGTTCGCTTCCGGGACGGTACCGGGACGCTGTGCACCGGATGGTATCATGATCTCCGGGGTGTAGGAGATCATGACATTAGTTGTTAGCACTGCTGCAAACCTTCAAGGCATGTTCGCGGGTGTCAGTACTCTCGCTGCGCCCGGTTGCAAAGCCGGTAGCGCCCTGTTATCGCCCTCTCAGAAGCGCTAACACGAAGCGCAAAGGAGATCAATTTCTCACGCTATGTCCTCTGATTGGGGAGTTGCTAATGAGGGATCATCAATTTAAAGTTATCACTGAGGAGAGAGGTTAGGAGAGATTTCCTTACACAGATGGTTGTTAGAGCATGAAATACTTCGCCATAGGGAATGACTGATGTAGATACTATTGCTCCTTTTATGGAAAAATTGGATAAATATTTCAAGAGAAAAATACAAGGCCAAAGGAGAGGGCAGTGAGATTAGTTTTGGATTGCTGTAGCACAACAGCCAGCACCGACATGATGAGCCGAATGTCCTCCTACTGTGCTGTAAACTTGTAGGTTGTCTTTAACTACATGCTGTTGGCTACCACCTAGCAATCCCCCAAACACTCATCGCTCCAGCCAATCATTTCAGGAGAAAGGTAACAGGCAGCAAGGGAGGGAAGTTGAACACGAGACCTTGAAGCTTCATTTAAATCTCATTTGCAAGTGCTAGCCAGGATTTACTTACTAGTCGGGATCAGCACTATGACCCTTGAACCAATTTTCCTCTTTTGGTTGCCCGGATTTTCCTGAAAACAGGTGGTAAACATGAAGAAAATCTGGGCCATGCTATACTATAAGTGAGGACAATACAGCTATGAAATATAAGACATTGTAATTTTCAAAACGATATCATTCATAGCAATGTTTTTGAACATTCAGATATTTCATTTTGAGTAAAAATTATTTTGGTGTCATTTTAATTATACTTTTCCATGGAAAATAAAATGACACCAAGGGCTGAATTTTTACTTTGAAGATTGTATAGGATTGTGAGTGCATAGGCAGTTAAAAGCACTGAAATTGACAACGCTTTGGGAAGCCAACTTCAACCCACCACCGGCTTCTGCCTTTATCTCAGGCATGTTAGTCAGCATGCCAGAGACCCAATCGGGAGAGACGGGTGATCTAATTAAAGAAGTTTAGAGCTCGTTAAGAAGCTATTAACAGCCTTTTTTACCTGATGTTGCAATTTTTACTTTACGGGATTCCCGGGCTTGCTGAACCTCGCCAGTGAAAGCAAGGCGAGAGCTGAGTGGCCATTGTGGGAGTTGAGCAATTGACAGTTAAAAAAAATCACATAAATATTCACACCTGCTTCCTTGCCTAAGGGAAAGCTCTTGCTGACACCACTTGTGCTGAGTTTGCGTTCAGAAGTTTGCAGATAATTTCTACAACTTTGGAAGTCACTCAGTACATTGGAAATCACTCTCATTGCATTAAAGAAAGAAAGACATGCATTTTTATAGTGCCTTTCATGACTACCGGCTGTCTCAAAGTGCTTAAAAGCCAATTAAGTACTTTTGGAGTATAGTCACTGTTGTATTGTGGGATAATTAGAAGTCACTCCCACTACACTGGAGGATTGTGCCTCTGATCTCCACTTTACCTGGCATATATCGGATCAGCATGTTTCACCAGGTTGTTTCACCTTGGACCTCAGATTCGGACCAAGAAGATCCCCAGCAGCAACAAGACCAGCAACACCAGGAGCAGCCTTCTCCTCGCCGACCTGCCACTCCACAGGAGAGAGGGGATGAGCACAGGGGTGCACCTCGCAGGAGGCGATACCCCAACACAGGGTATATAGGCAGAGTTAAGAGTTCAGCTTCCTGGACATGACTGACCACCAATGCCTCAGGAGGCTCAGGCTACCGCGTCAGATCATGGCAGACATTTGTAGCTTGCTGGAAGGAGACCTGCTGCCAAATGCACTCACATTACCAGTGGCTCTCAAAGTCACCACTGCCTTCAACTTATGTGCAGTTTGCCACTGACGAAGCTAGTCAAACTGAGCGGGCACTTGGCTTTGCGGCTCTGGCTGGCTTCCCACAGGTGCAGAGCGTCATCGACTGCATACATGTGGCCATCAAGGCACACATAGATAACCCAGGAATGTTCGTGAACCGCAAGGGCATCCACAACATCAATGTGCAGCTCGTCTGCAACCACAAAAATATCATGCATGTGTGTGTCAGATTCCAAGGGAGCAGTCATGATTCATTCATCCTGCACCAGTCTACCCTCCCTCAGCTCTTCGCACCTCCAATCAGACTTACTGGTTGGCTGCTCAGAGACAAGGGTTATCCACTGAAGACGTGGCTAATGACACATTTGAGGAGACCAAGCAATGAGGCAGAAGAGCACTATGATCAAAACCAAATGAGGAGAGATGTATATTAGAGCAAACAATTGGGATGTTGAAGATGTGCTTCAAATGTCTGGACAGATCTGGAGGAGCCCTTCAATATGCACCAGCCAGAGTCTCAAGAATAATCATCGCATGCTGCGCTCTGCATAACATAGCGAGGATTGGAGCTGAAGGAGGAGCAAGGCACAGAGCGCAGAGCCTCTTCAGAGCAAGACGAACACGGGAGGAGGAGAAGGAGGAGGAACCTGAATTGGACATGGCACCAGCAGTGACGAACATTGCTGCCCAGGAGGCCCGGAATGGTCTCATAATGTCACGATTTAGTTAAGTTGCACCAATGCATCTGTATGGCACCCAGATATTGAACCAACTTCCCAACCCACCTCCCCCCCTGTCAACCCCACTACCACAAAGCAGTCCTAAAATGATGAAACTATTCCTGTCACATACACCTATTTCTAGAGGTTAAGTAATGTCTTACCGTTCACTGCAACTGACAAGGATACTTGGCAGGCAGCTGGCAAAAATGGACAAGGCAGGAAAGTGATACAAATAAATAATTTTATGTGGCTCATAAATTCAACAGAAACTTAACCATCTAACATTTTATAACACAACTGTGACTTCTTTCACTTTCTACAACTCCTATGAAATGCAACCCCTGTGGCTTCAGTAAAGGTAGAGGCAGGCTGCTCACTTCCCTGCTTTGACTGTTCAGACACTATTGGCAGACGTTCTCTTAGTTTTGAAGCCTGGGAGGGCCCAGCCAAAGACGGTTTCTCCTGCACTAATGCAGGGGCAGACTTTGGATACAAGGCAGCATGTGGGGCTCTGACTGAGGGGGTGACAATGGGGGAGAAGTAGGTGCGCTTTGAGCAGAGTCTCCACTTCCATTTCCCCTCTCACCATCATCCCTCTCATGGTCCACCCACACTTCCCTGCTAGCAAGGAGCTGGAGAGCACCTTGCTGCACATTAGTGGGGCGATTAACAGCCAACTCTAGGTTTATATACATCCTAGATATGGCTGCAATTAACATCTGCAAGCTGTTGTTCACAGCAAACATGAACTCATTCAACTGATGGCCACCCTCTCCATGGACGATCATATCATGGCCATGGCCTGCGACATCATGCTGCTCATACTGGAGATGGATTGCTCCATTCTCCCTACAATCAAGCACATCACGGCTGGAAAAGCTGCCAAGGCCTCCTGCATTTTTTGTTGCCCCTCAAGAATCAACTGTTTTGTCGACGGCCCCCGAGGTTCAGCATTTCCGGCCAGCTGAGCACTGCTTGGAATATCCTGCGCTCTCCAACAAGGACTCTCCACCACTGCCCCTGCCTTCATCATCTGTTCTTGCTCACATGTGATCTGTGAAACACGAGGTGACAACACTACTCTCTCTCTTACTGGATCCTCCGATGTGTGCAAAACTGTGCTGGTTCTTGGTTTACACGGGTCGCGTGACAGTGCACCCTCAGAGTCCGCGACCTCCTCTGAGGAGTCATCTTCCTCCTCTGGCTGGACACTGGGGGGACACTTGATAGGCCCGTGGGAGAGTAAAGACATGAATTAGAACTGCTAAGAATGTTGTAAGTAGCCATTATGCACATGATTATTTTTGACTAGCTGCTGACATCAAGTCAACATGAGTGACTGTTGTATGCCATGTGGCTGTATGATATTTAATTCTGTTACCAGATAGCTGGGAGGTCTCCCTCTCTCCATCTCCTACTGCCAGCGGCTCAGCTCCAGGGCCTCCTCCTCTGCTGAAGTCAGCGGTGTGGTGATTGGAGGGCCATCACCTGGGTGCCTCTCCCGAGTGTTCTGCATTCTCTTCTCCTGCAAGGAGAGAAACAAGAGATCTTTGAATGAGAGTAATGCAATGAATGTAAGGGATGGATGGGCAAATCTGTATAGGCTGACTATGAAGGAAAGACGTGACATTGCATTAAGATGAGAGTGAGTGTCAGTGATGGATGGTCCGATGGGGATGAGAGTAAGTGCATGGGGAGTGGGCAAGTCCATGATCAGATCAGCCATGATCGTATTAAATGGCGGAGCAGGCTCGAGGGGCCATATGGCCTACTCCTGCTCCTATTTATTATGTTCTTATGTTCTTATAGACAGGGAGGGATGGGTGCACCTGCAAGGTAGGTTGGTGTGAGGAGTGATGTGCAGGAGTAGGATTGGGATGGCAGAGTGAGGGAGTTGGGGTGACATACACGTCAGGATATATGGCAATGTGGCATTGTACTCACCTTTCCTGATCTCGTTAAAGCGTTTCCTACACTGGATCCATGTCCTTCCAACAACACTCCTGCTGCTCACTTCTTCTGAAATTTCCAGCCATGTATTTTACGTCAGACCCACTGGCCTCTTCTTCCCATCAGCAGGGTAGAGGATGTCCCTGTGAGCCCTGATTCCTGAGAGTAATATACCAAGGAGGCATCACTAAATCTGGGGCTGCTTTCTGCCTCTGACTCTGCATAATTAAGGATTTAGTATTAACAAACTGTTATAGTGCAAACAATTCCCCTCTGTCACAATCTGGCTTCCACTTCCACCAGCCTTCAAGTGACATCTGTCCATTGCTCCCTTAAATAGCTCAGCCGAAGTTGAGTCATCCGTGACATCATTGGACCCGTTCCAGTAAATTAGTTGGGAAACCGGAAGTCTGATTCAATTTTAGTGGCTTTGTTAAAAAGCCACTGCAAAACACGCCTCTCCAACTTCCAGGTTCCTGACATGATCCATGACACCCCACTGCCATCCACACGCAAAGGTAAAAATTCATCCCTAAATGTCTGTGGGGGAAGACCACATCCTGGTGAAAGTACCAAAATGCATCCTCCCAAGGCTCTACCCACTGACATTGGTATAGTTGACAGGGTCAGAGGGAAGTTCCCTGTTTTGCTAGCCAAAAACGGGCATCTGCACCAATAGGGACCATTTAGGATCCTTGCCCACCATGGTGCCATTTGTAAGGTGACCACATTTACATTTTATTAATAAAAATTGTAGAGCTTTTCTTCGGGGTTCAGGACACAATCTAGACCTGGACCCCAGATGGGCCCCACATCCACCGATGGTCGGCATGGTACACCTAGACTCACCACACATGCCTCCATTAACCCTATGCCGAGTTCCTCTGAGGGCTTGAGATGTGGGAACTTCCGACCTAGGGAGTCATTGCCTCCAGCCATGCATCCCTTATGCAGAATCGCTTGTTTAGGCCAGCTGGAGCATCCGCCCTCAACCTAAGGTTGGGGCCCAACATATCTGGATCCAGGCTTAATTTCCAGCCCCTCCAGTGCACTCTCAGCAAAGTTACAGTGGGTGTAAGAAGTTACTCCATGTGCACTTTTTTCCCTGAAAACATGTCAAATAAATGACATTTTATAAATCCATAATTTCACAATCAGAGAGATCTCAATGATTCACAAAAGTGTCAAAATGTCATCTATGAGAAATATAACATGATAAATACCTTTTTTGAAAATAAAATGCTGGAACTATGCAGCTTATCTATAAAGATAGAGATAGACCTGTTTGGGATGTAAACACTTCTTCAGAACTGCAGTTAACCCATATTTTCAGTTGCTGACATACCTGTGTATTTTTAATATTTTCTGTTTTAATTCCAGTTTCCAATATTTTAGTTTTGTCTTTTTAACTCTAGCAAAATATTTAATTGTTAATATAAACCTAAAATGTTATCTTGGGTGTGCTAGTGGAAATAAATCTTACTTGCCAACATTTCAGTGATTCCCCAGGTTATTTTCAAGAAATTATGTCCATTGTGTCACACAGTTCACAAATTTTATAGCCCAACGCTATCACAAGAAATGTCAAAGCTTCACAAATAAATTTTGTGTCAGCCTGTTACTGCTCACTTAATCTGTGAATTACAGTGCAAAAGATACTGCACTTTCAACTCTGGAAGCAGAAAGATAAGCACTTTATTTAACATCCAATTAAATGTGGTCACCAGAGAAATCACAGCTTGTGAAGCTTTATCAGAAATAGATTAATCCATTTCAAGCACAACTCATAATGTCACAAAAAAGAACTCATGAATTTAGATGGAAAAACAGTGTCTAAAGCCATTTCATTTTGATCATAAGTTGCATAAATTGCTGTATTTAGACAGAATTTAATCAAATTTCTGGACTTTATTCCATAGTCATTTATTTCCTTTTAAGACATTGACCTGTCAAGTGGATATTCTTAGTGATGAACTGCTATGTTTGCAACAGATGTATGAACATAATCACATTGCATATAACTTGTGATTACAAAGCATTTTAGTTTAAAAAATTGAGTGAAACTAACTCCTGCATAATTTGTGATATAAGCAAAGCTCTTTTGCTGTAATCATCTTCAGACATGATGGCGCTTGTTCTTTTATTTTATTTCTGGGAACCATCTATTTTCACAGAAAGGTAACCAAGAGTGACAGGCTGGAACAACTAGGCCATGCATCATTTCTAATAAAACTTCATCGCTTTAATGAATGCTTGCTACTCATCTAGGAAGAACTTACTGCTCATTGCAATTTATCTTCTCTGTTCTTTTAATTGCTGTACATAAATTAAATTCACAGTGCTAAAGTAATTCTGTAATTATTAACTCAACTTTACCTGTAGGAAGAACAGACCTCTCCTACAGCAGTAGAATTATAATGACAAAATATATTTTTGCTGATGAATTCAGTGAAGATCACATTGCTGTGTGAATAATAATAGTTCAAGAAAATATTGCCGGAAGTGATTGATATTTTTATTTATTTTCCTTCATTTAAAGATGCAATATGCCATGCCCTAGTCAAGAGAGTGATCTGGCCACCCTGTGCCCAAACTCCTGCAAATCCAAATGTGCAATTGCTCACATGAAGGTGTTTGAAATAAGCCCTGGATTCATTTGCGTTTGATGATCCCACCCTATCTGCAATGAAGTGGCTTGTTTCTCCTTGCAACGTCCTGCTCACATTAAAAAGACAAGTGGAGGAAAATCAGAGGCAGAAAATCATACCCTACTAATCCTTAACATAGTGAAAAATTTCCTCGATCCTATTTATAGACATATGAATAGCAAACAGACGATATCTTCCCAGACAGGAAGAAGATTTAATCTGATTACAATGTATAAGTAACACCCCGTAAATATAGCAGGAAGATTTCCCATGTTGGCTATTTCTAACAAAATCATGAGTGCTCAAAGTTACAGACTCCAGGTCGACGGAACAGTTTGGAAAGCTGGAAACTCTCTCCCCCAACTCAGCAGTAGTATGATGAGAGATCCTTCTCCCCTACACTGAGCATCATTTTGATGATTTTGCAACCTATCCTCTTGCTGATTTGGCAAGAAACTGAGCCACACATGGAAACATAGAAACATAGAAAATAGATGCAGGAGTAGGCCATTCAACCCTCTGAGCCTGCACCACCATTCAATAAGATCATGGCTGATCATTCACCTCAGTACCCCTTCCCCGCTTTCTCTCCATATCCCTTGATCCCTTTAGCCGTAAGGGCCATATCTAACTCCCTCTTCAATATATCCAATGAACTGGCATCAACAACTCTCTGCGGTAGGGAATTCCACAGGTTAACAACTTTCCGAGTGAAGAAGTTTCTCCTCATCTCAGTCGTAAATGGCTTACCCGTCATCCTTAGATTATGTCCCCTGGTTCTGGACTTCCCCAACATCAGGAACATTCTTCCTGCATCTAACCTGTCCAGTCCCGTCAGAATTTTATATGTTTCTACGAGATCCCCTCTCATCCTTCTAAACTCCAGTGAATACAGGCCCAGTCGATCCAGTCTCTCCTCATATGTCAGTCCTGCCATCCCGGGAATCAGTCTGGTGAACCTTCGCTGCACTCCCTTAATAGCAAGAACGTCCTTCCTCAGATTAGGAGACCAAAACTGAACATAATATTCCAGGTGAGGCCTCACTAAGACCCTGTACAACTGCAGTAAGACCTCCCTGCTCCTATATTCAAATCCCCTAGCTATGAAGGCCAACATACCGTTTGCCTTCTTCACCGCCTGCTGTACCTGCATGCCAACTTTCAATGACTGATGTACCATGACACCCAGGTCTCGTTGCACCTCCCCTTTTCTTAATCTGCCGCCGTTCAGATAATATTCTGCCTTTGTGTTTTTGCCACCAAAGTGGATAACCTCACATTTATCCACATTATACTGCATCTGTCACATGTTTGCCCACTCACCTAACCTGTCCAAGTCACCCTGCAGCCTTTTAGCGTCCTCCTCACAGCTCACACCGCCACCCAGCTTGGTGTCATCTGCAAACTTGGAGATATTACACTCAATTTCTTCATCCAAATCATTAATGTATATTGTAAATAGCTGGGGTCCCAGCACTGAGCCCTGCGGCACCCCAATAGTCACTGCCTGCCATTCTGAAAAGGATCCGTTTATCCCGACTCTCTGCTTCCTGTCTGCCAACCAGTTCTCTATCCATGTCAGTACACCACCCCCAATACCATGTGCTTTAATTTTTCATAGCAATCTCTTGTGTGGGACCTTGTTAAAAGCCTTTTGAAAGTCCAAGTACACCACATCCACTGGTTCTCCCTTGTCCACTCTACTAGTTACATCCTCAAAAAATTCCAGAAGATTTGTCAAGCAGGATTTCCCTTTCATAATCCATGCCTACTTGGACCGATCCTGTCACTGCTTTCCAAATGTGCTGCTATTTCATCTTTAATCATTGATTCCAACATTTTCCCCACTACCGATGTAAGGCTAACCAGTCTATAATTAACCATTTTCTCTCTCCCTCCTTTCTTAAAAGTGGTGTTACATTAGCTACCCTCCAGTCCATAGGAACTGATCCAGAGTCAATGGACTGTTGGAAAATGATCACTAATGCATCCATTATTTCTAGAGATACTTCCTTAAGTACTCTGAGATGCAGACCATCAGGCCCTGGGGATTTATCGGCCTTCAATCCCATCAATTTTCCGAACACAATTTCCTGCCTAATAAGGATTTCCTTCAGTTCCTCCTTCTCACTAGACCCTCGGTCCCCTAGTATTTCCGGAAGGTTATTTGTGTCTTCCTTCGTGAAGACAGAACCAAAGTATTTGTTTAACTGGTCCGCCATTTCTTTGTTTCCCATTATAAATTCACCTGAATCTGACTGCAAGGGACCTACATTTGTTTTCACTAATCTTTTTCTCTTCACATATCTATAGAAGCTTTTGCAGTCAGTTTTTATGTTCCCAGCAAGCTTCCTCTCATACTCTATTTTCCCCCTCTTAATTAAACCCTTTGTCCTTCTGTGTTATAAAATTCTCCCATCCTCAGGTTTGTTACTTTTTATGTGCCTCTTCCTTGGATTTAACACTATCCTCAATTTCCCTTGTTAGCCGCGGTTGAGCCACCTTCCCCGTTTTATTTTTACTCCAGACAGGGATGTCCAATTGTTGAAGTTCATCCATGTGATTTTTAAATGTTTGCCATTGCCCATCCACTGTCAACCCTTTAAGTATCACTCGCCAGTTTATTCTAGCCAATTCACGTCTCATACCATCGAAGTTATCTTTCCTTAAGTTCAAAACCCTAGTCTTTGAATTAACTGTGTCGTTCTCCTTTCAGTCCCCTGCTGAGCAGTTGTTGTTGATACTCAGAACACTCCATCTACTGCACAGTTTAATTAGGCCCCCAATCCAATCCAGCATCATATAGGTGCAGACCAACTTCCCATTTCACAGTCCTCAAAGATAATGATCTGCCCCACCCATCCCCCTGAGCATCGGAACTAGAGTAGGCCTTTGATCTATATTCCATTGATACCATTACTTAACAAAAATCTATTGATCTCAGTCTTGAAAATTTCAAATGACCCAGCATGCACTACCCTTAGTGTCAATAAGTCCTTCATGATTTCACTTCTAAATGGCCTGGCCTAGCTCTAATTTTAAAAGATGGTGCCCCTTATTCTGGATTTCCCCAGCAGAGAAAATAGTTTCTCTGCATCAAACCTATCAAATTCCTTTATCATTTTAAAGACCTTCTAAACTCAAGGGAATACAAACCAAGTTTATGCAGCCTGTCCTCATATCTTAATGCTTCAAGCCTCAGAATCATTCTGGTGAATCTGCATGTACCCCTTCTAAGACCATTATATCCTTCCTGGGAAGCAGTTCAATTTTTGGCCACCGCACCTCAAGAAATAGCTTCATTCTGGGTTAAAGAACTAATGAAGATGAAAGTAGGTTGTACTCCACTTTTGGCACTTGGCGAAGATCCTGGATGCCAAACTTTGTTGAGGCACTGTTACTTTGTGTTGCATAATTCCATGATCACTAAAATATCTCTGAGATCTTGGGAACAATAAAGACGCACCTTTCCTGATTCAGAAGAACTTGGGAGCATAATAAAACAACCATATGATATAATTACTAATGTAACAATGCTATGTACCTAAGATGGGATCATTAAAACAAAGGCCTAGAAACTCAGACTGCTGCCATCTTGGCTCTGGGAGCCAGCGTTGACAGGTGCTTTCAGGGAGTCACAGCACTCCTGCACTCTGTTCTTGCACAAGAGTGCTGAGGCACCTTTCCAGGAGAATCATAGAAATTTATAGCATGGAAGGAGGGCATTTTGGCCCATCGTGTCCACGCCGACCGACCAAGAGCTATCCAGCCTAATCCCACTTTCCAGCTCTTGGTTCATAACCCTGTAGGTTACGGCACTTTAAGTGCACATCCAAATATTTTTTAAATGTGGTGAGACTTTCTGCCTCTACCACCCTTTCAGGCAATGAATTTCAGACCCCCATCACCCTCTGGGTAAAGAAATTTCCTCTCCTATCTCCGCTAAACCTACACCCAATTACTTCAAATCTAGAGTAGCAGAGTAGCATTGGCTCCACAGGAAGAATACCTGCTGTCCTCTCTCAGGTTGACAGCATGCCCACCATCCACTCAATCAATGCACTTGTCAATGCCACCCAGCCAGCTGGGCCAGAATGCCCCAACCCACACCGAACTGTTGTAGTCTGTAGACAGGCCTCAAGATCCAGAACTGCTCAAGGTCATCCCCCACAGCCATCTGAAGTGTCCTCGATGGAAGCTTAGCAGCCTTCCATCTCCCATGGTGTATCTACTGGGGAATACTTCATAGGAGCACTAGGATAGCTAATCGAGCACGCATGATAGACAGTAGGAAGTTGCACGAGGGTGATTCTTAATGATTCTCGTTAACTGTTATTCAAATTTGAAGTGAGTTGTTGAAGTAGAGCTTCTGTTGTCTGGATTTGGAATTCATATTTGTACTCAGTTGAGGACAGGACCCATCAGACTGGACTGAGGAAGGTAATTTGTTGGTCCAAGCAAGGACAGTGCTTATAAGGATTGTGCCCTCTGAGAGCTCTGGCAGCTAGATGCATTGGTTGTTGATGCTATTCCTGCTCTTCCTCCTCCACTTATTGCTGCTCAGATGGTAGTAAGGGCTGGTTGCCCAGTATAGTGAAGTTATGCAGCATGCAGCACACAATCATGAATCCAGAAACATGGTCAGGGGTGTATGCAGTTTCCCCTGAACGGTCCAAGCACTGAAAGCATTGCGTGAGCCTGCCAATGGTCTGCTTAATTATATTTTTGATGGCAGTATGGCTCTCACTGTAGGTATGCTCTGTGTCTGTGCCTGGGTTCCTGACAGGAGTTATGAGCTATGTCTGCAGGGGATATCCCTTGTCACTTAGCTGTGGTTGCAAATAAGCTGCACACTCAGGCAGCGATATCACTTTCTATTGAGAAGATGTCAAACTGGTGATGGGGATCGCACACAGTCAAGTCTATAGCACCTTGGACCCTGAGAATGCTCTTATTTTGGGTAGGGGATTTCCCAGTGGTCTCGCAGGTTCTCAGACTATCAGAGCCAAGGCCAGTATGTTCAGGGGCAAAGTGGGGGAAAAAACACTCCAAAAGTTCTGTACTAATTCCAACAATCATCTTTTAAAGATTCTCTAGGCTACAGGATCCAAACGAATACAAAAGGCAAAATAATACGGATGCTGGAAATCTGAAATATAAACAGAAAATGCTGGAAATACTCAGTAGGCCAGACAGCATTTCTGGAGAGAGAAACAGAGTTAACGTTTCAGTTCTGTGATCTTTCATCAGAACTGGAAGATGTAGATATAAAAGCTTTTAAGAAAGTACAGAGCCAGGGAAAGGGTGGGTGGTGGCAGGAAAGAAGATAGGGGAGGGTCATTGATAGGGTGAAGGGCAGGAGTGATTAAATGACAACAGGGATGATGGTGCAAGGTAAAAACGATTTGATAATGGCACAAGTAAAGATGGGTCTAGAGGAGCTGTAAATGCAACAGCTGAACCATTACCAGCACCTGCTGTCCAAAAAAATTGGAGCAGTGGTTAAGCTCTGACACTGTTGAACTCGATGTTGAGTCCGGAAGGCTATAAAGTGCCTAATCAAAAGATGAGGTACCGTTCCTCAAGCTTCCGTTGAGCTTCATTGCAACAGTGTAGGCTCCAAACTAAAGTGCTTTCACCAGTATCAACTAATGCTGGCAACAGATTCACCACTTTTATTTGATCGTAAGTTACCCTTGGTACATTGGGTGTTAACTATAGCTTTTGGGCACTCCTATGAAATTCCTCAATATTTTGATATATTATAATGAGCTACTAACAATATTGGCATATGTACAGTCAGAAGGCAACATACACAATCGGAAACTGAAGTGCATCCATTCTGGGTGAAAACCCGGCGGAAACGATGTAAGCATCGGTGCTGGCCCCAGGAAGATATTAAAGGATATTGGACAAAGTGCTTACACCAGAAGGTTTTTATGAAAGAACATGCTGAACACTGTATTGTTTCCCAAAGATTGGGAGTTTTGGACATATTTTATTTCATTATTTGCTGAAAATGTCTGGAGCAGACCGAGGTCTCGGGGCAACAATGGCCAGGAGAGAAAACTCATCCCAGGCAATTGGTAGGATCGTTTAGCAATGGGAAACCACTTAGCCTAAGATCAGGTACGAAGCAGAAACCCATCAACGGCCATTTACACCATTACCTGGATGAGATAGCCCCGAAAGGCGGAAAACCGAACAAAGAACTTCCATTAAGTCCCAGACCCAGTGGAAGCAGAAGCCATCAGGAGCCGGCAACAGAATACATGAACATAAGATGTGGGATGATGGGCCATTCAGACAATCACCCCAGACAAAGGAAATGCTCGATTTTGGCAGCAAGAAGCATGGACTGTAACGTATAAGGGAAGGCAGTTTTCTGCCATTTCTCTTCCTTCTCTCTTCGCTTCAAGAACGCTGCACTCTGACCGGGATGGAGAGGAAACCCACCAACGAGGGACTAAGAGCCTCGCTACTCTACCTTCGGAAGGACTCTCGAGACCAGGACCTGAATGCTTCAACAGCGGCACGAAATCGGAAGAGGAAGTTTTCCCCAAGAAGAAGCAGTGAATAAGCCAACGGATAATCTGGATGAGCATTATCCAAGCCATCACGCCGTTAAGACCAGTGAATCAAGTGTGAGGGGGTGTCATGTGTCTCAAACCAAGCCTTAGGGGTTTAGTGGGGAAGTGCTATGTGTGATTATAGTGTTTGTAAGGTGAGATTTGTTGGATGAATGCAATTATACCCTGTACATTAACGTAGTGTGTTGTTTTCTTAGTCGTCTTAATTTGCAACAGGGGTCTGGTAGGATAAGCCAGTTTTTGTACTGATGTACTGTTTCGTTTACACCACCAGGTGCTACTTTTACTGGTATGTGTGTGTGTGTGTGTGTGTGTGTGTGTGTGTGTGGAACCAATAAAGTATTGTATGGTTAAGGCCGAAAGACCTGTCTCTGGTTCAGTTTTCTGATCCTGCAAATAATTCCCGTGTCTAGAACCGTAGGCGGGGATGATTCGAAACCACCAAGGCAAACCACCTACAGAAACTGGCGACCGCGGCAGGACGCGGGATAAGCGAACAAAAGAGCATGGAAGGTCTAGAAACCAAGAGATCGGCAATGGGGGATAGGATTTCCTCATACATTTTTGGGAAAGTAAATGTAACCCAGCAATGGGTGTTAGATCTGTTATGGGCTGATAGTCCTCAGGATAGGGCTGCAGAGTGGAGGGGAGCAAAGAGCATAAAAAGTCTAAGGAAATGCGATTTGGCTCCTGTGCCTGCAGAAACAGGTCCAGCTGCTCCGGGGGTAGGTTGGAAAACTGCAGGCCAAGCTCAAAGAGTTGGAAGAACAGTCAGCCACAAGGGGGGGTAGTCAGTAACAGACTAGTAGAGGAGTTGCGCGAGGAAAGGCAGGAGAAGCGTGCTCAGGAAGAAACCTTCTGCAATACTGGGGAGTATCTGCAGTGCCAGGTCACCAAGGCCAAGCTCAGTGAGTAGGATGCACGGGAGGAGAATGCCTGGTTAACGGGGAAGGTTGATGGGTTGGAAGGGCAGTTAAAAAACATCAAAATAGTGTACAGAGCAGCTAGGAGCAGTGGGTACGCGGATTGGCACCACGGACCTTGTGAGGAAAGAATCCAGAGCCTAACACAGGCCCTGTCCAAAGCAAGAGGGATGGTTTGTTTAATCGCCCTGGGGGAAGCTCGTGTGGACTGGGAAGAGGAAAGGCAGGAGACTGAGGATGGGGTCCGGGATAGGGAAGCCCGGAAGCACCACCGGGACACATGTGTCCTCTGCGGCAACAGAAGTTCGGTCCGCCCATACCCAACTATGGGTCGGGCCCCTGCAGAGCAATTACGTGGTCCCATTTATGGCCCCACAACTGCAGGCGATGTTAGTAAACTTGCCCAAGCTCAGAAAGGAAGGAGACCCCTCCGTCCACTTCGCGGACGTGGAACAGATAGGGGGCTCAATGGGTGTAGTGAAGGTGAAGCTCACAAGCTGTTACTGTTTTCCCTGGAGGGAAAACTTTATCAGATCTTGTCCGCAGCCGCCAAAGTTGGGACAGGGGACAACCGCGGGGTTGAAGGAAGAGATCCTGAGGGCCATGGGGCGTTCTCAGGGCAGTCCGTTCTCCTCCGTGGAGAGAAGTGCAGCTGGCTGGCGAAACACCCCACGCATTTGCAGACAGGCTATGGCCTGTCTACGAAAAGGCCACGGGTGGGGTGATTGACAGATTGCAGTTGCTAGGGGAGCCAAGGAACCACTGGCTCAGGATCCTCATAGCAAACAGTTTGCCATGAATCAGGGTAAAGGCGGAGGCCTGGTTTGATGCCGAGGATCTCGCAAATACAGAGGCGGAATGCTCCGTAGGATGAACCTGGCTTTTAAAATCGGTTCAGAGGAGGAGATCAAACCAAGTAAAGACTGAGTGCATGAGATGAAGGCTAGTGAGGGTAGCAAGAAGGAATGGTGTCAGGAAGGGGGTAGTGCAGAGAAGGCAAGGACATGCTTTAGGTGTGGGAAGACGGGACACTGGAGGTGAGTGTGCTCGACCCAGAAAAAGGAGGAAGGCAAAGGGAGTCCTCCGATGCCCATGGCAAGACCTTTCAAGGCCGAAGGGGCTGACCGGGGAATCACTTGATGGGACAGTTTTTGGGCAGGAGAAGGGAAGGGTAGACTTTGCCATGAGCAGTGTGATCCCGACCGCTCCCGTAAGCCCACCACCTTGACTAGCACGTGCCCAGCCTGAGTTCCTGTGTCTGCTTACATACGATGAGTGGGACACGCCTTATGTGAGGAGGGGGCTGGAGACGATACACGGGAAGTACTTAGTGGACACCGGAGCTTCGAGCACGGTGATCCATGCAAGGGACCCGGCCAATTCACCCTGGTCCAGCAAGGTTCCCATTCAGTCTTGTGGGGTTCACAAGCAGGCAGGAGCGAGGTCCAAACCTTTGGCCATAGAATTAGGATCCTTCCACACGAGGTGGGAATGCGTCCTAATGAAGTGGGAACAGCCAGGGTCAGGAGTCCTAGGGGCCGACTTTATGCTACCTCACAGAATAATTGTGGATTTAAGGAATCACTGCCTTTAGGGAGCAGTGGGTTCCAATAAGGAGGGAGAAGTTATTGTAATCCCTAAGAACGGGGAAGGAAAGGGTAGCATGTGTATGATAAAACCCAAGGGGAGTTACGACCTGGAGCAATTGGTCAGTAATACCCCAGCAAAGTACCAGGTGGACGTGTGGGACAATCTTGCATAGTTCGCCATGCACAAGCACGGCTGTGGCCGGGTGACGGGGGTTGAAGTCAGAGTACCAGAGGACCCAATGTCACGGCCACAGAAGCAGCACAGTTTCCCCAGAGAGGCAGAAGCCGACTTGGAGACGGCACTGGGATCCCTGGTAGAACAGGAGATATTGAGGCCGATAGCCACCCACGTGAACTCACCACTTTGGCCAGCTAAGAAACCCGAGCAGTCGTGGACTATCGGGTGTTCAATAAAAACATCCCAGTCTGCGCGCCCACAGTCGCGGCTGTTGCTGATCTGATAGGGAGCATTCCAGCATCCTCAACCACTTTTACGATGCTGGATATCTCCAATGGGTTTTGGTTGATTCCACTAAAAAGGGAAGACCAATATAAGTTTGCTTTTACATTCAAGGGACAGCAATACACATGGACATGCCTTCCCCAGGAATTCCATAATAGTCCCTCTATATTCCACCACTGCATGGCAGATGCTTTAAAAGGGTTTAGCAGACCTCAACAACTAGTCCAGTATGTGGACGATTTGCTTTTGTTCTCCGATGAGGGGGAGGAGCATGGGCCATTGCTGGTCTAGCTGCTGGAGTTGATGAAAGAGACAGGGTTCAAGGTGAACCCAAAGAAAGCTCAGATCAGACGCGAGGAAGACAAATTCCTCGGGCTGACCATGAGGGCTGGAGAAAGGGCTATGGATGAGGCCAAGAGGAGGGCGGTACAGGAGTTACCAGCCCCCACAAGTGTGACTGGGGTGAGATCCTTTTTGGGGCTCACAGGGTATTGCAGGGATTTCATTGAGGATTACGCAACCATGGCAGCCCCTTTGCTTCGGCTCCTCCACCAGGGAGTCGGATGGGAGTGGGATGAGAACTGCAAGGCAGCATTTACCCACCTCAAAGAAGACCTGCAGAAGGCACCCGCAGAAGGGGCAATAAATGGTGGGGAAGAATTATTTTTGGTAGCAGTCAGCGGGGACAGCTTGAGCGGCACAGCAAACTACAACCCGTGGTCAACTCCTCAAGGGTAGAATGGGGAGACTCCAATTGCGAGAGGCATCTCTTGGCCACGCATAGGACCATAAAACAGGATTATCCCTGGTAGTTCTACTAACCCACCATACCAGGCACTAGGTCCGTGCAGCAGAGCAGGTCTCCAGTCGTCCTGGTTAACCCTTGCCACTGGATAAAGGCCGAGCTCTGTCAAGCCTATGTGGCGGCTAATGTGCAACAGTCACCACACGTTAAAAAAAATCCATGCACAGGCATCTTCCATCCTTCAATTGGAGGACTGGAACATCGGGTCCTTCATTGAAACATCTGTGAACCCATGTAGAAGCAAGCCGCCTATGATGATGAGGGTTACCCACCCCAGCGAATTTCCAACCCCATATACCACTGCTCGGATTCCATATTTACATGCAATTCGTGCACCGAATACTTGGCCAACTGGGCCCGGTGCGGTTTCAAATCCGCAGATGGGAAGCCCCTAGCAACAGCCCCATTGCTAAGGAAAATCCTAGAGGTCACGGGCACACAGGGTGACTTTTGCATTCACAAGATTAAGACCCACTCTAAGACAGAGCCCAGAGGAGAATATTGTGTCTGTAAACACTCTAGTAATGACTCCACAAGGTAAGGTATTGTACTTGAACTGTGGTGCCCTTAGTACATTTATTACAGCTCCTGAGTGAGGGTATAGCATAGTGAGCTCCCTTTTATACCTGATTACCTGTCGAGTACAGGTGACCCCGAGGTCTCCACCAGTTGCACCCTCTGGTGGTACAAGCATAGTGTATACAGTGTGAAGGTACATCCAGTGGTCTTATGTAACTGTACATTGAGTATACAGGGAGTATACTTATATTATACATACACAACATCACTCTCCTCTAAGTCTTGTGCCTTTGCATTGTGTGCTCTGGCCCTAGACTTGAGTGCCCAAAGCCCTTGCACCTTGCCTATGCTTTGGCTTGGCTCTCTCCCTGTTGACCCCCAAGTCCTTATTGCCACAACATTGGAAAATGGTCAGCAGTGGACAGTTTGAGGTTGCAGTGGGGGGTTGAGTGGGTTCTGGGTGTGATCCATGTCTGTCCATGGCTACATACATCCATTTCTCCCCGCCTGATATATAGACCATGTGTGTGGCTCAACACCTGCATGTGCATACATGTACAGAAAGAAAGAACAAAAAATACATGGGATTAATTACATCACTGTTTGGGTTCTGCAGTAGTGGAACAAGTAAATTTTTCAGGTAAGGTACATACATAGTATCATAGTCTTGCCCCTGGGTTGTGTAAGTGCAGGTGGTTGAGAACGCTAGTTCCAGAGTGACCGGACTGTGTCCAGGTTGTCTGATGGCGGCGCTGCACCCCCTGCCAGCTGGGTGAGCTCGGATCACTCACCTGGCTGAGTCTCAGGGCCTTTACCGTTGCCTAGTGGTGGGCAGAGCCACAGGAGTGTGTGGCCTCCCTGTCCTCCTTTGAGGGCTGCGGTGTCTCCCTGCTGCCCTTCAGCGATAGTGGGAGCCTGGTCATCCCAGGTCCCATTGGGAGAGCTGGAGGGTGCTAGCCTCTTGCTCCGGGTACTGGCCCTGGTGGCCAGAGAGGTAGAGCCGATCTGGGGCAGGGTACCGGTAGTGGTGCCTTTGCCGTCCGCTGATCGCTGGCCCTGCAGCTGGTATGCTCTGTGTGTGTGTGGCCACGCTCCCTGGGGCATCACATTGGTCCCGGAGGCACAGGCTATATGATCGGGTAGCCCGCTGGAACTGGATGCTTCCGACGGGAGGTTGCCCTTGGTTTTGTCGACGTACATGTAGAACCCGGCATCGTACATCATTACTTCATTTACTGTCACAATACATTGGCTCCAACCACAATCACCCGACTCAACATGGTTAGTTACATTTACATACTTGCATTTGTCAATTACATTGCTTACATGTGTATCACCAGCATCACTGTACAAAGAGTGGAACTGTCCCTTTAATTGTGATGGGTAGCTGGTCTCCTTTAAGAGGGCCTTGCAATCTTTATCCCAATCAGGTTCGCTGCTCGGCATCACGTGTTGCTCCATCAACGCTGCCCCTCGTGGTCTAGCCGCCGCCATCTTTACGTCAGGCGCTTCACCTCGTGATGTGGGCGCCATCTTCTTTCTCTCCAAGAGGTAGGCTGCGCTGATCCTTTTCTCCCCAGGTTCTGCCAGAGAAGCAGAGAAGTTGCCTTCTGCGCCGATTTTCTTCCTCCGAAGTCCTGCAACTGGAGCCTGGAAGGTGAGGTCGGGTCATTTGGGCTGGATCATCTCGCCATTGGGTTGAGCGGTCTGTGTCGTCTCCACGCAGTCGAGTTGAGCGGCTGGTTTCTCAGGTATTGTGCTGGATCCAAATTTGGGGGCACGTAGGACATCGATCGCCGGAGGCTGGAGGTTTTCCCAGCTCCAAAGGATTTGTTTCATCCATCTTCTTCCTAACAGCGTTGGACCATCACCAGCAACGATCCACAAAGGTAACTTGTGCATCGCGCCGCCATGGGACACCTGGACATCCACGCTGCCAACGACTGTGTTGTCCCAGAGTTTCACAAAGGCCGCCTGATTCATCAGCGATTGGCTCGCCCCTGTGTCCACTTCCATCATGACTGGAACATCATTGATTTCGACTTCCATTTTCAACAGGGAACTCTCGGTGGTGCAGGTAAACACTCCGTACCTCTCTTCGTGGGGCTGAGCTGCCTCATGGACTCTCTTTTCGTCATCGCTGGAATCCAGATGATCGGCCAATTCTTCATCGACTCAGTGAGTACAATTTCTCTTGCACATTCGCTGGAGGTGGCCCTTCGTGTTACAGCCTTTGCAAGTATAGTCTTTGTGGCGGCACTGATGGGCCCTGTGATTTCCTCCATAGCGCCAGTATGGGGCTGGCCGGTTGGCCCCATGTGGCGGACTCGGGGTTGTGGGACTCGGGATTCTGTTCTCGCTACCCTGAGAGAGACTGCGTTCAGCTCTAAAAGGCGCCAGTCGGTTCACAGTACTTGCCGGATTAGAGTCCTGGGGGTGAGTCATCTGCTTGGAATCACAGGCCAAGACCATGAAAGCCTGGCTCATGTTAATTGCCTTCTGCAGGGTGACCGTGGTGTCCACAGAGAGCAGCCTGTGGAGAAGGCCATCCAATAACGAAGATGTGCCACAGCACTTCGGTGAAGTGGTCATCAAAATCACACGGTGCAGCCAATCGTCTGAGGTCTATGCATATTTTGTGATTTTTGGCCTTTGGGCCGCCGGTGGGTGTAGAACCGGTGACTGGCTATGAGGATGCTCTCTTTAGGTTTGAGCTGTTCCTGTATCATCGTGACAAGCTCTGCATATGTTTTGGTTGTTGTCTTCTCTGGGGCTAGCAAGTCCCTGACGAGGCCATAAACGGTGGGCCCACAACTGCTGAGCAGGATGGCTCTGCGTTTATCAGCCAGTGAGGTCAGGTTGTCTCCTGCCAGGTCGTTCACAATGAAAAAGTGTTTGAGCCTTTCCACAAAGGCCTCCCAATCTTCCCCATCGGCGAATTGTTGAAATGTGCCAAGGTTAGCCATTTTTCACGTGGAAATTCGTAATCTCATCGCCAGTTGTTGTGTCTGTAAGCACTCTAGTAATGACTCCATGAGGCAAGGTATTGTACTTGAACTGTGGTGACCTTAGTCCATTTATTGCAGCTCCTGAGTGAGGGTACAGTATGGTGAGCAGCCACGGCATTGACGATGGCGAGGATTTTAGTAAAGGAAATGTTCTCCAGGTAGGGTCTGCCACAGATCATGGACTCCAATCAGGAGAGCCACTTCACGGGGCACGTAATGCAGGCCACCTTGAAGATTCTGGGAATAGAGGGGAAATGGCATGTGGTTCACAACCCACAGAGGGGATTGTGGAGCATCTTAATTGGACCATTAAAGAAAGGCTGCAGAAAGAGATGGGGCCGTCCCCGAAAAAGTGGGATGAGATCCTGCCATTAGTTTTAATGGGTGTCCGGGCCAGCCTCTCCAGAAGCATAGGGTATTCCCCGCATGAGCTCATGGCCGGGAGGGTCATGCGTACTCCCACCTACGATTTGGCACCGGTACTCACAGAAGGCCAAGTTAGGGAAGTGACCAGGGATAAGTTTGTCCAGAATCTGAATGAACAGTTGAAACAGATTCACTGGCAGACAGCCAGGAACATGGGGAAGCAGCACCGGAGAAATCGGTTGATGCTCAAGCCCCAGAGGTCACCAGACTGGAAGGTGGTTGACCAGGTGATGGTCCGAAACTATGCTCGGGTAGGAGTTTTTGAGCCACTGTACATGGGGCCATATAGCACAGTGGACAAGGCAAGCCCCATGGTGTACGTGGTTAGACTTCTAAGGCGCGCAAAGTGGTTTCACATAAACCAGTGCAAACTGTTTAACCCGGGGGAAAGAAACAAGAAGGCGAAGAAACGCCATGGGACCGTCATGACTATGATGGATGCGGGTCTTCCTCCCATGATTTGGGACGACGATGATCCAGTGGTCAGGGCAGTAAGGAAGAGCAGTAGGGTCCCATGGCCGCAGACGCCGTGGACGCCTCCTTACACGCCGACCATGAGCTGCAAAAGGTCTCGGCAAGAGGAGCCTTAACGGAAGCACCCGGCAACACAGGTGGCATTGTACATAGTTTTCTTTTGAAGTGTTTTGCATTGTTGTTAATGAAGCCAGACCTGTGGAGGTGGACCCTCTCACAGCAAGGTACTTGTTAATTTTTGGTTTACAGGATGCCAAGGAAAGCATGGAGGCAGCCCTGAAGCTGAGCATGATGTTGGTATTGGCTGGAGCAGGGTATGGCAGGAGAGGAGACACTGAGTTGTCCTTTCTTTACGGCTGTACTGGGGGGAACAAACCCACAGTGACTAATTGGGGTAGCAGTGAGGGCTCGGACGGGACAGCAGCCTACTTCCATGAGGAAAGGTAGCCAGGGTGGCTGGGATCGAATTCGACGAAATACTCCAGCCATGCCGGGTTCACATAAGGGGAGGCCTCCGTACCGTGTCCTCAGCTGAAGATCACAGCCACACGGGCTGGGGTGACCGAGGGCAAGCACGTATGCCTGACATGTAAGGAACACATTCCCCTGGGACGGTGGTGGTGGCTTAGGAAGTTGAGTCAAGACAAGGGGAACAGGTCAGCGGACTGGGAGAGACTAGGGAACGATACGTACCGACAGATCATGGGGACGAAGGGGGGAGCGGAAGTATGCTGGGACAAGTGGTGGAAGGAAGAACAGGGAATTTATGTATGGGAGACAGAGGTTAAGTGCCCTGCCACCACACCAGGCTCAGGGAATGGTTTGGCTTTAGCCCCGACCGGAAAGATTTTATTCCAGGAGGTGCATTACGCGGTGGCTTCGGTCATTTTGAATTTAACCTGGGTGCAGCTGCCCGAGTGGTATCCGAAGGAGACTGAGCAGCTTTATGAAGCTTTAATTAAAGAGATGTTCCGACAGTTTTTCGAACTCAGTTATGGGGACGTGAGTTGGGAGAAACTGTATGACATGGGGGCGTATGATAGAAGTAATCCGGGTAGGCAGAGACGACGGACGTTTAATGACACGGCCACAGCTTTTAGCGTGGTCACGTCCCTCATCAATAGTTTGGATGATTTCCAGCTGAAGATGCAGGTTAATAGTTTAAGGGACCAGCTGCGAAAGATACTGGGAAAGGGAACGTAGTGGTAGGTTCGGAGCTAAAAGAGGACCAGGCAATGATCATTCATTTAAAGGAAGTCATTGCTGAGCTGGAGACACATGCAAAATCAGTTAATACGGGAGGACAGGAATGCCTTGGCACAGGCGGCAAGGAATGATGTGTGCGTGTTATATGGGGCCTGGTTGCTAAATGAGGGGTGCAGTAATCTGGAGGACCTACAGCAAGGTCGCATCCCGTTGTGGGTTAGCAATCGGCACTTCGCAGCGCTCAGCCCGTATGATAATTCGATGTGTCCGTGTCAGCTCTGATTAACTTCCGAAGCCTACCCAGTCCCAGTTGATTGCGGCCGGTCCAATTACATAGTAATGGGGATTGTATCTCTCTCTCCTGTGACAGTTGGAACTGGTGCTCTCCACTCTCTCTCCTGTGACATTTGGAACTGGTGCTCTCCACTCTCTGTCCTGTAACAGTTGGAACTGGTGCTCTCCACTCTCTGTCCTGTGACAGTTAGAACTGGTGCTCTCCACTCTCTCTCCTGTGACATTTGGAACTGGTGCTCTCCACTCTCTGTCCTGTGACAGTTGGAACTGGTGCTCTCCACTCGCTCTCCTGTGACAGTTAGAACTGGTGCTCTCCACTCTCTGTCCTGTAACAGTTGGAACTGGTGCTCTCCACTCTCTGTCCTGTAACAGTTGGAACTGGTGCTCTCCACTCTCTGTCCTGTGACAGTTGGAACTGGTGCTCTCCACTCTCTGTCCTGTAACAGTTGGAACTGGTGCTCTCCACTCTCTGTCCTGTGACAGTTGGAACTGGTGCTCTCCACTCTCTGTCCTGTAACAGTTGGAACTGGTGCTCTCCACTCTCTGTCCTGTAACAGTTGGAACTGGTGCTCTCCACTCTCTGTCCTGTGACAGTTGGAACTGGTGCTCTCCACTCTCTCTCCTGTGACAGTTTGAACTGGTGCTCTCCACTCTCTCTCCTGTGACAGTTGGAACTGGTGCTCTCCACTCTCTCTCCTGTGATAGTTTGAACTGGTGCTCTCCACTCTCTCTGTCCTGTGACAGTTGGAACTGGTGCTCTCCACTCGCTCTCCTGTGACAGTTGGAACTGGTGCTCTCCACTCTCTGTCCTGTGACTGTTGGAACTGGTGCTCTCCACTCTCCCGTCCTGTGACAGTGGGAACTGGTGCTCTCCACTCTCTGTCCTGTGACAGTTGGAACTGGTACTCTCCACTCTCTGTCCTGTGACAGTTGGAACTGGTGCTCTCCACTCGCTCTCCTGTGACAGTTGGAACTGGTGCTCTCCACTCTCTGTCCTGTGACAGTTGGAACTGGTACTCTCCACTCTCTGTCCTGTGACAGTTGGAACTGGTGCTCTCCACTCTCTGTCCTGTGACAGTTGGAACTGGTGCTCTCCACTCGCTCTCCTGTGACAGTTAGAACTGGTGCTCTCCACTCTCTCTCCTGTGACAGTTGGAACTGGTGCTCTCCACTCTCTGTCCTGCAACAGTTGGAACTGGTGCTCTCCACTCTCCCGTCCTGTGATAGTTGGAACTGGTGCTCTCCACTCTCTCTCCTGCGACAGTTAGAACTGGTGCTCTCCACTCTCCCGTCCTGTAACAGTTGGAACTGGTGCTCTCCACTCTCTCTCCTGTGACAGTTGGAACTGGTGCTCTCCACTCTCCCGTCCTGTGATAGTTGGAACTGGTGCTCTCCACTCTCTCTCCTGAGACAGTTGGAACTGGTGCTCTCCACTCTCTGTCCTGCGACAGTTGGAACTGGTGCTCTCCACTTTCTCTCCTGTGACAGTTGGAACTGGTGCTCTCCACTCTCCCGTCCTGTGATAGTTGGAACTGGTGCTCTCCACTCTCTCTCCTGAGACAGTTGGAACTGGTGCTCTCCACTCTCCCGTCCTGTGATAGTTGGAACTGGTGCTCTCTACTCTCTCTCCTGAGACAGTTGGAACTGGTGCTCTCCACTCTCCCGTCCTGTAACAGTTGGAACTGGTGCTCTCCACTCTCCCGTCCTGTAACAGTTTGAACTGGTGCTCTCCACTCTCTCTCCTGTGACAGTTGGAACTGGTGCTCTCCACTCTCTGTCCTGTGACAGTTGGAACTGGTGCTCTCCACTCTCCCGTCCTGTAACAGTTGGAACTGGTGCTCTCCACTCTCTCTCCTGTGACAGTTGGAACTGGTGCTCTCCACTCTCTCTCCTGCGACAGTTGGAACTGGTGCTCTCCACTTTCTCTCCTGTGACAGTTGGAACTGGTGCTCTCCACTCTCCCGTCCTGTGATAGTTGGAACTGGTGCTCTCCTGTCTCCCGTCCTGCGACAGTTGGAACTGGTGCTCTCCACTCTCTCTCCTGAGACAGTTGGAACTGGTACTCTCCTCCCACAGAAACATTTTTACACGCTTGAGCAGCGAAAACGGGACATGCGGAGGAAATTAAAGGAATAAATTCCCGGCCCTGGTGGGATGTCAGTTTTAATGTAGAGATCCCTCCGTGGATCCTGATATGCTCACATGCTCTTGTAATTATACACATTCTGCTCGTATTGCATTTGTTACAGCTGTCCTGCAAAAAGAGAAGCAAGGCACTTCAAAGTCATTGGGAATATTTGATTAAAGGGTGTCCACGAGTTTGTTCTGTGTAAATATGTTGTTGAAGGTATGTTTGTTTTTAAAACAACAGAATTTGGAGTTGTTTAAAAGTAAAGAATTCGGTTTGCTTTGGGGACCACAATGCATCTCCACAGTGAAGACATTTGATATTCCAGTGGAGACCTTTTGAAATATCAAAGGGGTTCTGTAAGCATCAACGCAGGAACCAGGAAGATATTACAGGATATTGTACAAAGTGCTTGAGCCAGAAGGTTTTTATTAAAGAACATGCTGGACATGGTACTGTTTCCCAAATATTGGGAGTTTTGGACATATTGTATTTCATTGTTTGCTGAAAAGAAGACAGCACCCTGTTTGTGTTAATGTCTGGAGCAGACCAAGGTCTCTGGGCAACAATGGCCAGGAGAGAAAACTCATCCCAAGCAATAGGGATTCAAATTCCTGGGACATTGGAACCGGTTCTGGGGGAGTTGGGACCAGTACAAACCAGACGGTCTGCACCTGGGCAGGGCCAGAACCAATGTCCATGGGGAAGTGTTTACGAGTGCTGTTGGGGAGGAGTTAAAATAATATGGCAGGGGGATGGGAACCTATGCAGGGAGACAAAGGGAAGTAGAATGGGGGCAGAAGCAAAAGATAGAAAGAAGAAAAGTACAGTGGAGGGCAGAGAAACCTAAGACAAAAAGCAAAAAGGGCCACATTACAGCAAAATTCTAAAGGGGCAAAGTGTGTTAGAAAGACAAGCCTGAAGGCTCTGTGCCTCAATGCAAGGAGTATTCGGAATAAGGTGGACGAATTAACTGCGCAGATAGCAGTTAACGGGTATGATGTAATTGGCATCACGGAGACATGGCTCCAGGGTGACCAAGGCTGGGAACTCAACATCCAGGGGTATTCAACATTTAGGAAGGATAGACAGAAAGGAAAAGGAGGTCGGGTGGCATTGCTGGTTAAAGAGGAAATTAATGCAATAGTAAGAAAGGACATTAGCTTGAATAATGTGGAATCGGTATGGGTGAAGCTGTGGAATACCAAGGATCTGAAAATGCTAGTGGGAGTTGTGTACAGACCACCAAACAGTAGTAGTAAAGTTGGGGACAGCATCAAACAAGAAATTAGGGATCCATGCAATAAAGGTACAGCAGTTATCATGGGTGAATTTCATCTACATAATGATTGGGCTAACCAAACTGGTAGCAATGCAGTGGAGGAGGATTTCTGGAGTGTATTAGGGATGGTTTTTGAGGCCAATATGTCGAGGAACCATCTTGAGAGCAGGCCATCCTAGACTGGGTGATGTGTAATGAGAAGGGATTAATTAGCAATCTTATTGTGCGAGACCCCTTGGGGAAGAGTGACCATAATATGGTAGAATTCTTTATTAGGATGGAGAGTGACACAGTTAATTCAGAAACTAGGGTCCTGAACTTAAGGAAAGGTAACTTCGATGGTTTGAGGTGTGAATTGACTAGAATAGACTGGCAAATGATACTTAAAGGGTTGACGATGGATAGGCAATGGCAAACATTTAAAAATCACATGGATGAACTTTAGCAATTGTACATCCCTGTCTGGAGTAAAAATAAAACTGGGAAGGTGGCTCAACCGTGGCTAACAAGGGAAATTAAGGATAGTGTTAAATCCAAGGAAGAGGCATATAAATTGGCCAGAAAAAGCAGAAAACCTGAAGACTGGGAGAAATTTAGAATTCAGCAGAGGCAGACAAAGGGTTTAATTAAGAGGGGGAAAATAGAGTACGAGAAGAAGCTTGCCGGGAACATAAAAACTGACTGCAAAAGCTTGTATAGATATGTGAAGAGAAAAAGATTAGTGAAGACAAACGTAGGTCCCTTGCAGTTGGATTCGGGTGAATTTATAATGGGGAACAAAGAAATAGCATACCAATTGAACAAATACTTTCATTCTGTCTTCACGAAGGAAGACACAAATAACCTTCCGGAAATACTAGGGGACCGAGGGTCTAGTGAGAAGGAGGAACTGAAGGATATCCTTATTAGGTGGGAAATTGTGTTAGGGAAGTTGATGGGATTGAAGGCTGATAAATCCCCGGGGCCTGATAGTCTGCCTCCCAGAAGGAAGTGGCGCTAGAAATAGTGGATGTATTGGTGATCATTTTCCAACAGTCTATCGATACTGGATCAGTTCCTATGGACTGGAGGGTAGCTAATGTAACGCCACTTTTTAAAAAGAGAGGGAGAGAGAAAGCGGGTAATTATAGACCGGTTAGCCTGACATCAGTGGTGGGGAAAATGTTGGAATCAATTATTAAGGATGAAATAGCAGCGCATTTGGAAAGCAGTGACAGGATCGGTCCAAGTCAGCATGGATTTATGAAAGGGAAATCATGCTTGACAAGTCTTCTGGAATTTTTTGAGAATGTAACTAGTAGAGTGGACAAGGGAGAACCAGTGGATGTGGTGTATTTGGACTTTCAAAAGGCTTTTGACAAGGTCCCACACAAGAGATTGGTGTGCAAAATCAAAGCACATGTATTGGGGGTAATATACTGACCTGGATAGAGAACTGGTTGGCAGACAGGAAGCAGAGAGTCGGGATAAATGGGTCCTTTTCAGAATGGCAGGCAGTGACTATTGGGGTGCCGTAGGGCTCAGTGCTGGGACCCCAGCTCTTCACAATATACATCAATGATTTGGATGAAGGAATTGAGTGTAATATCTCCAAGTTTGCAGATGACACTAAACTGGGTGGCGGTGTGAGCAGTGAGGGGGACTCTAAGAGGCTGCAGGGTGACTTGGACAGGTTAGGTGAGTGGGCAAATGCATGGCAGATGCAGTATAATGTAGATAAATGTGAGGCTATCCACTTTGGGGGCAAAATGCAAAGACAGAATATTATCTGAATGGTGGCAGATTAGGAAAAGGGGAGGTGCAACAAGACCTGGGTGTCATGGTTCATCAGTCATTGAAAGTTGGCATACAGGTGCAGCAGGCAGTAAAGAAGGCAAATGGTGTGTTGACCTTCATAGCTAGGGGATTTAAGTATAGGAGCAGGGAGGTCTTACTGCAGTTGTACAGGACCTTGGTGAGGCCTCACCTGGAATATTGTGTTCAGTTTTGGTCTCCTAATCTGAGGAAGGACGTTCTTGCTATTGAGGGAGTGCAGCGAAGGTTCACTAGACTGATTCCCGGGATGGCTGGACTGACATATGAGGAGAGACTGGATCAACTGGGCCTTTATGCATTGGAGTTTAGAAGGATGAGAGGGGATCTCATAGAAACATGTAAGATTCTGACGGGACGGGACAAGTTAGATGTGGGTAGATTGTTCCCGATGTTGGGGAAGTCCAGAACCAGGGGACACAGTCTTAGGATAAGGGGTAGGCCATTTAGGACTGAGATGAGGAGAAACTTCTTCACTCAGAGAGTTGTTAACCTGTGGAATTCCCTGCCGCAGAGAGTTGTTGATGCCAGTTCATTGGATATATTCAAAAGGGAGTTAGCTATGATCCTTGCGGCTAAGGGGATCAAGGGGTATGGAGAGAAAGCAGGAAAGGGGTACTGAGGCAATGATCAGCCATGATCTTATTGAATGGTGGTGCAGGCTCGAAGGGCCGAATGGCCTACTCCTGCACCTATTTTCTATGTTTCTATGTTTCTAATTGGTAGGATTGTTCAGTAATGGGAAACCACTTAGCCCAAGATCGGATGCGAAGCAGAAACCCATCAACGGCCATTTATGATATTACCTGGATGAGATAGCCCCGAAAGGCGGGAAACCGAACAAAGAACTGCCATTAAGTCCCAGCCCCAGTGGAAGCAGAAGCCATCAGGAGCCATTAACAGAATACACGAACATAAGATCTAGGATGATGGGCCATTCAGACGATCATCCAAAAGGAAATACTCTATTTTGGCAGCAAGAAGCTTGGACTGTAACGTACTAGAGAAGGCAGTTTGCTGCCATTTCTCTCTCTTCTCTCTTCGCTTGAAGAACTGTGCACTGTCCGGGACGGAAAGGAAATCCACCATAGAGGAACCAAGAGCCTCGCTACTCTACCTTCGTAAGGACTCTCGAAACCAGGACCTGAATGCTGACCCAAGGAAGAAGCAGCGAGTAAGCCAACGGATAATCTGGGTGAGCACCATCCAGGTCCATGCACCATTAAGACCATTAAGACCACCGAATCGAATGTGAGGGGGTGTTGTATGTCCCAAACCAAACCTTGGGGGTTTAGTGGGGAGGTGCTGCGTGTGATTATTATGTGTGTAAGGTGGGATTTGTTGGACGAATGCAGTTATACCCTGTACATTACCGTAGTGTGTTGTTTTCTTAGTCTTAATTCAGGACAGGGGTCTGATAGGATGGGACAGTTTTTGTACTGTTGTACTGATTCGTTTATGCCACTAGGTGTTACTTTTACTGGTGTGTGTGTGTGTGTGTGTGTGTGTGTGTGTGTGTGTGTGTGTGAAACCGAATAAAGTATTGTACCGTTGAGGCCAAAAGACTTGTCTCTGGTTCAGTTTTCTGTTCCCCCAAATAATTCCCGTGTCTAGAACCGTAGGCTGAGGTGATTCGAAACCACCAAGTCAAACCACCTACAATGGGATCCACCCAACTTGTCTCAGAATGCCAATCCATTGCCAAAGAAGCACTGAAAACAATGACCAAATTCGGGGCAATACTCTAGTCTTCCAGGCTGCACTGTCAGAGAAATCAACCTTCAGATAAAATATTAAACCTATCTGTCTGCTTCTGGTGGTTCAGATGGCCATCAAAGGCACATGATGCTATTTGAAGAAGAGCAGCAAGTTTTCCAGGTACTCTGGGTAACCCTTGTCTTTCAAAAAATGCCACCTTAAAATAGATTGACTGGTTTATATCTGACCGAAAATTGCGGCCTCTCTGCACATATGTACCCGAAGAGGCTTCGTAGATGCGGATTCTTGGCGCGTGATGCGCATGCTTCAAGAATTGGCTTTTGCGATCTGTCAAAATTTCAGGAAAGACATTCGCTGGGCAGAGATTCGGCCAATTGCCCAACTCTTGCCCAGCGAATATCCTTCAAACTCTTAAGCCGCGTAAAAGCAGGCGTATAGCCTACTTTTACCAGCATAAGAGTTTTAAAACATAGTGTAATAACACAAGAGCCCTGTTATTATAAACTGCCTCGGATGTGTACCCGTTCTCTTTTATTCCCACTTCAGATAAGTACAAGAGTTGACTTCCTGTATTACCTGCATGAAATCCAACAGTGGCGCCCCCTGGTTTCAGGTGACCCCAAGCATAAATATATTACAACATCCCCCTTTCAAGATCTGAGTATCAGTCACTTTACAATACAAGACGATCTGGGGCTTTCCGCTCACGAGTTGATCGTCTCAGTTCAACATTAGTTTTAGGTGAACGTTCTAAGTCAGTTGTGACTGGAGTAACAGTTCTGGTGGGAGTGGTAATAACAACATCAGAGACTGAAGGTTCGGGTTCAGGAATGACAACAGAGGCCTCTGATGAATGAACGATCATCATCATAGGCAGTCGCTCGGAATCGAGGAAGACTTGCTTCCACTCTTGGCATGAGTTCTTAGGTGGCTGTGCAGTCCAATACAAGAACCACAGCCTCTGGCACAGGTGGCACAGATAATCGTTGAGGGAAAGGGTGGGCAGGGAGCCTAGTTTGTCGCATGCTCCTTCCGCTGCCTGCGCTTGATTTCTGCATGCTCTCGGCGACGATACTCGAGGAGCTCAGCGCCCTCCCGAATGCACTTCCTCCACTTAGGGCGGTCTACGGCCAGGGACTCCCAGGTGTCAGTGGGGATGTCGCACTTTATCAGGGAGGCTTTGAGGGTGTCCTTGTAACGTTTCCTCTGCCCGCCTTTGGCTCGTTTGCTGTGGACGAGTTCCAAGTAGAGCACTTGCTTTGGGAGTCTCGTGTCTGGCATGCGAAGATGTGGCCTGTCCAGCGGAGCTGATCAAGTGTGGTCAGTGCTTCAATGCTGGGGATATTGGCCTGGTCGAGGTTGCTAATATTTGTGTGTCTGTCCTCCCAGGGGATTTGCAGGATCTTGCGGAGACATCACTGGTGGTATTTCTCCAGCGACTTGAGATGTCTGCTGTACATGGTCCACATCTCTGAGCCATACAGGAGGGCGGGTATTACTACAATCCTGTAGACAATGAGCTTGGTGACAGTTTTCAGGGACAGGTCTTCAAACACTCTTTTCCTCAGGCGGCCAAAGGCTGCACTGGAGGCGGTGTTGGATCTCGTCGTCAATGCCTGCTCTTGTTGATAGGAGGCTCCCGAGATAGAGGAAGTGGTTCACATTGTCCAAGGCCATACCATGGATCTTGATGTCTGGGGGGCAGTGCTGTGTGGCGAGGACAGGCTGGTGTAGGACCTTTGTCTTACTAATGTTCAGCGTAAGGCCCATGCTTTCATACGTCTCGGTAAATACGTCGACTACGTCCTGGAGTTCAGCTTCTGTGTTGCACAGACGCAGGTGTCGTCCACGTACTGTAGCTTGATGACAGAGGTTGGAGTGGTCTTGGATCTGGCCTGGAGACGGCGAAGGTTGAACAGCTTTCCACTGGCTCTGTAATTTAGTTCCACTCCAGCGGGGAGCTTATCAACTGTGAAGTGGAGCATGGCAACGAGGAAGATTGAGAAGAGGATTGGGGCAATGACGCAGCCCTGCTTGACCCCGGTCCGGACGTGAATTGGGTCTGTGATGGATCCGTTGTTAAGGATCATGGCTTGCATGTCTTGGTGGAGCAGGCGGAGGATGGTGACGTACTTTTGGGGGCATCCGAAACGGAGGAGGACGCTCCATAGACCCTCGCGGTTGACAGTGTCAAAGCCCTTTGTAAGGTCGAAGAAGGCCATGTATAATGGCTGGCGCTGCTCCCTGCATTTTTCCTGCAGTTGTCGCGCTGCAAAAATCATGTCTGTTGTGCCCCGGAGGGGACGAAATCCGCACTGTGACTCCGGGAGGAGCTCCTCGGCCACGGGAAGAAGTCAGTTGAGGAGGACTCTAGCGACAACTTTCCCAGTGGCTGATAGCAGGGAGATTCCTCTGTAGTTGCCGCATTCGTACTTGTCCCCTTTTTTAAAGATGCATCTCTAAGATCTCCCGGCATGCTCTCCTCCCTTCAGATGAGAGAGATGAGGTCGTGTATTTGCGCCAGTAGTGCCTCTCCGCCATACTTCAGTGCCTCAGCAGGGATTCCATCCGCTCCCGTATCCTTGTTGTTTTTTAGCAGTCTTATGGGCTTTTCTACCTCATGCAGTGTTGGGGTCTCACTGAGGTGGTGGTGGGTAGCATGCTGCGGAATGGAGTTGAGAACACTCGAGTCAAAGGCAGAGTCTCGATTGAGGAGATCTTCGAAGTATTCCTTCCAGCGGGCCCTGACTGCCTCGGTGTCCTTGATGAGTGTTTCCCCGTTCTTGGCCAGGAGTGGGGTGGGGCCTTGGGAGTTTGGTCCATATGTGGCCTTGACTGCTGTGAAGAAACCTCGCACGTCATGGTTGTCGGCCAGATGCTGTATCTGCTGTGCTTTCTCCATCCACCACCTGTTCTTTAGGTCCCGGGCCTTTAGCCGTCTGTAATGTTGCTTTGCTGCTCCCGAATTGGGTTGCTGTTTAAGGCTCAGAAATACCCTGCACTTGCAATCTATTAGTTCTTGAATCTCCTGATCATTCTCATCAAACCAGTCCTGGTGTTTTCTGGTTGAATGACCGAGCGTCTCCTTGCAGACACTGGTTATGGTGGCCTGGAGGGCAGACCAAGCGCTGTGGGCATTCTGCATTTTGGGGTCATTAAGGCACGCCAGGTTAGCTGTGAGGCGCTGACTGTAAAGGACTCTCTTAGCTGGGTCCTTAAGTGCCCCGGCATTGACTTTTTTGCGACACTGCTTCTGCTGCCCCCTTCGCTTTGGGGCTATGTTGATGTCAATGATGGATCAGATTAGGCGGTGGTCTGTCCAGCAGTCATCAGCTCCTGTCATGGCACGGGTGATGCGCACATCCTTGCGATCCCTGGCTCGGACGATGACATAGTCGAGCAGGTGCCAGTGCTTGGAGCGAGGGTGTTGCCACGATGCCTAGTATTTATCTCTCTGGCGGAACAAGGTGCTGGTGATGACAAGTTCATGCTCTAGACATTTTTGTTAGGAGTAGGGTGCCGCTGGAGTTGGCTTTCCCTACCCCCTCTCTGCCAATCACGCCTCCCCAGAAGTCTGTGTCCCTGCCGACCCTGGCGTTGAAGTCGCCGAGGACGATCAGTTTGTCGCCCGCGGGGACGCAGGTCAGGGATTTTTCGAGGTTGGAGTAAAAGCCCTCTTTGGCCTCAATCTGTTGCATCGAGTGTTGGGACGTATGCACTGATGCCTGTGGTGCACTGGTTCCGGAATAGGGTGAGTCGAAGCGTCATGAGGCGTTCGTTAGTCCCGCAGGGGGAGACTTTGAGGCGGTCGACCAGCTCGTTTTTGATGGTGAAGCAGACTCCGTGGAGGCAGCATTCTGCCTCTGGTTTCCCTTTCCAGAAGAATGTGTAACCTCCACCTTGTTCCTTGAGCTGGCCTTCCCCTGCCCGCCGGGTCTCTCTTAGGGCTGCGATGTCGATATGAAAGCATCTAAGTTCCAGGGCAACTATGGCGGTGCGGCGTTCTGGTCTGTTGCTGTTGGAGTTATCCATGAGGGTCCTGACGTTCCAGGGCCCGAACTTCATGTTAGAGGAGTGGAAGATGCCTATGCGTGATTTCTTTTAACGTGGGATGATCGTTGCACACCAGCTACCACATGGGCTTAGCTGAGCAAGGTCTTGATCTAGTGGCAAGGGGGTCCAGGATAACTGGAGACCAGGCACTGGGCCTAATTGCCTACGGCGAAGTGTTGGCCATAGGCTCGGAGCTGGGTAGTGCCCTTGTTGGTAGGTGGTCCAAGGTTTAATTGGGGGTAGGCACTGGGGTGCCAGCGGTGCACTGGGGTTCAGAATGGGGGGGGGGGGCAGAAGGGTCACAGCCATTGTACTCACCACGTGCTGGAGGAGAAGAGGAGACCAGGCCATCAGTGAGGAAGGAGAGGTCCAGATGCAGGGGTGAGGAGGTGGAGGCCCGATAGCCAGGTCCAGCCGCCCAGTCGCCGCAGGTTGTCCAGCTGGGAGGTGCAGGTCGCGTCGAGTCGTCCAGCTGCTGCAGTAGGTCCAGCCGGGAGTCCCAAGTTGCGTTGAGTCACCGCAGGAGGACCAGCCAGGAGATGCCGATGTGCGGTGTGGCGGGAGGCCTGAGGTAGGCCCGAACCTTTGGGATTCGCGGGGTTGGGGTTAGGGTGGGGATTTAAGTCTTTAAGACCCTCTATTGGGGTCTATTAGGGCTGGAGCTTGGGGAAGTTTAGACAGTGGGAGGGGGGGGGGGCGTTGAGGGTGGAGGAGCTGTTTGCAGGGGAGTTCCCTGCTACCCCGAGTACAACCCTGGCTTGTTGAATGAACGATAGTTGGTGGGTCACTGACTAGATCTTCCTCAAGCGGTTCCAGTTCATCTGTGTGCCACAGCTTTACCTGGTTTCTGCATGTTTGGCCATTCTTGAGCACGACAATGAACACTCTGTTACCCTCCTTAGCTGTAACAGTACCAGCGATCCATTTTGGACCTCGACCATAGTTCAGTACAAACACTGGATCATTGACAAAGATATCTCGTGACACAGCAGTACGATCATGATATTATTGCTGATTTTGACGTCTGTTTTCAACACGATCATTCAAATCAGGATGAACAAGTGAAAGCTTGGTCTTGAGATTTCTCTTCATCAGTAGTTCAGCAGGGGAAACACCAGTAACCGTAGGAGGTCTTGTCCTATAACTAAGCAATATACATGACAAACGAGTTTGAAGTGAACCCTGAGATACACGTTACACTTTATTTGATCATTTGAACTGCACGCTCTGCTTGACCATTAGAAGCAGGTTTGAATGGAGCTGATCTCACATGTCTAATACCATTGAGTTTCATGAACTCCTGAAACTCAAGACTTGTGAAACAAGATCAGTTGTCGCTCACAACAATATCAGGCAAACCATGAGTAGCAAACATGACACGTAGGCTCTCAATAGTGGCTATAGATGTACTGGATGACATAATTGAATATGCATTAACCACAACAAAAAACATCTTTCCAAGGAATGGACCCGCAAAATCGATGTGGATCTTCGACTATAGGTTAGGTGGCCACGACCAAAGACTCAATGGAGATTCCGTTGGTACTTTACTGAGCTGCATGCAAGTATTACACTGATTCACACATGATTCCAGATCAGAGTCAATTCCTTGCCACCATATATAAGACCAAGAAATGGCTTTCATTATAACAATACCGGGATTAGTGCTATGTAGACAAACGTAGGTCCCTTGCAGTCAGATTCGGGTGAATTTATAACGGGGGACAAAGAAATGGCAGATCAATTAAACAAGCACTTTGGTTCTGTCTTCACAAAAGAAGTCACAAATAACCTTCCGGATGTACTACGCGACCAAGGGTCTATTGAGAAGAAGGAACTGAAGGATATCCTTATTGGTGGGAAATTGTGTTAGGGAAATTGACGGGATTGAAGGCCGATAAATCCCCAGGGCCTGATAGTCTACATCCCAGAGTACTTAAGGAAGTGGCCCTAGAAATAGTGGATGCATTGGTGATAATTTTCCAGCAGTCTATTGACTCTGGATCAGTTCCTATGGACTGGTGGGTAGCTAATGTAACACCACTTTTTAAAAAAGGAGGGAGAAAATGGGTAATTATAGACGGGTTAGCCTGACATCAGTCGTGGGGAAAATGTTGGAATCAATCATTAAAGATGAAATAGCAGCACATTTGGAAAGCAGTGATAGGATTGGTCCAAGTCAGCATGGATTTATGAAAAGGAAATCATGCTTGACAAATCTTCTGGAATTTTTTGAGGATGTAACTAGTAGAGTGGACAAGGGAGAACCAGTGGATATGGTGTATTTGGACTTTCAAAACGCTTTTGACAAGGTCCCGCACAAGAGATTGGTGTGCAAAATCAAAGCACATTGTATTGGGGGTAATGTACTGACGTGGATAGAAAACTGGCTGGCAGACAGGAAGCAGAGACTCAGGTGCTTTTCAGAATGGCAGGCAGTGACTAGTGGAGTGCCGCAGGGCTCAGTGCTGGTACCCCAGCTTTTTACAATATATATTAATGATTTAGATGATGGAATTGAGTGTAATATCTCCAAGTTTGCAGATGACACTAAACTGGGTGGCGGTGTGAGCTGTGAGGAGGACGCTAAGAGGCTGCAGGGTGACTTGGACAGGTTAGGCGAATGGGCAAATGCATGGCAGATGCAGTTATAATGTGGATAAATGTGAGGTTATCCACCTTGGGGGCAAAAACACGAAGGCAGAATATTATCTGAATGGCGGCAGATTAGGAAAAGGGGAGGTGCAGCGAGACCTGGGTGTCATGGTTCATCAGTCCTTGAAAGTTGGCAGTGAAGAAGGCAAATGATATGTTGGCCTTCATAGCAAGGTGATTTGAGTATAGGAGCAGGGAAGTCTTACTGCAGTTGTACAGCGCCTTGGTGAGGCCTCACCTGGAATATTGTGTTCAGTTTTGGTCTCCTAATCTGAGGAAGGACGTTCTTGCTATTGAGGGAGTGCAGCGAAGGTTCACTGGACTGATTCCAGGAATGGCTGGACTGACATATGAGGAGCGACTGGATCAAGTGGGTCTTTATACACTGCAGTTTAGAAGGATGAGAGGGGATCTCATAGAAACATATAAGATTCTGACGGGACTGGACAGGTTAGATGTGGGAAGAATGTTCCCGATGTTGGGGAAGTCCAGAACCAGGGGACACAGTCTTAGGATAAGGGGCAGGCCATTTAGGACAGAAATGAAGAGAAACTTCTTCACTCAGCGAGTTGTTAACCTGTGGAATTCCCTGCCGCAGAGAGTTGTTGATGCCAGTTCATTGGATATATTCAAGAGGGAATTAGATATCGCCCTTACGGCTAAAGGGATCAAGGGGTATGGAGAGAAAGCAGGAAAGGGGTACTGAAGGAATGATCAGCCATGATCTTATTGAATGGTGATGCAGGCTCGAAGGGCCGAATGGCCTACTCCTGCACCTATTTTCTATGTTTCTATGCAGCTCATGTACAAATCTTTCTCTACCATTCTTAGGCATGAGGACACGATTACCCCACAGTAAACAATCTGACTGAATGGACAGCTCAGCTTTGCAATGGGTGTAAGATTTGATCTCTTCACACATCTCCGTAGGTATTTCAGACCAATCACCACTGAGGACACAACATTTCGTAACCAACAAAATAGGGTCATGGCTGGTCCAGAACCTAACTTGGTGAGCAGTGACAGGAGTTTCATCACTCTCAAAAGCATCCATTACTAACATTAGATCTGCGATTTGAGACGTTTTCACATCAGGTGTAGGCAAAAGCAAACGACTCAACAGTACCTGGTCTATGATGAATAATATAATTATAGCCAGACAATGTCAACACCCACCTCTGAATACGGGACGATATATTGATACCTTTGTTTTCAGAAAACAATGAAATGAGTGGCTTGTGATCCATTTCGAGTTCAAAATGGAGACCAAACAGGTACTGATACATCTTTGTTGCACCATACACACAGGCCAAAGCTTCTTTGTCTACCATACAGTAAGCTGTTTCTGCTTTTGATAAACTTCTCGAAGCATATGCAACAGGTTGTAGCTCACCCGACACATTGGCTTGTTGGAGTATACAGCCAACACCATGTGATGAAGCATCACAGGCTAATACAAGACGCTTACACGGATCATAATGAACAAGCAACTTGTTTAAACAGAACAGACTCTTAGCTTTCTCAAATGCTCCATCTTAAGACATACCTCAGACCCAATTGTTACCTTTTCTGAGTAGCAAATGTGGTGGCTCCAATAAAGTGCTCAATCTGGGTAAAAAATTACCAAAGTAGTTGAGAAGCCCAAGGAATGAATACAGCTCTGTCACATTCTGAGGTTTGGGTGCATTTTTGATGGCCTTGGTTTTTGAATCAGTAGGCTTGATTCCTTCAGCAGAAATCTTCCTACCAAGGAATTCAACTTCAGGTGCCATGAAGGCACACTTCGTACGTTTCAGCCTGAGTCCCACTTTGTCCAGACGATGTAGAACTTCGTCAAGATTGTTCAGATGTTCAGCAGTGTCGCGACCTGTGACCATAATGTCATCTTGGAACACGACAGTTCTAGGAACGGAGTTCAGTAGATTCTCCATATTCCTCTGGAATATGGATGCAGCCGAACGAATTCCAAAAGGACACCTGTTGTTATGTATTTAACCCTTTGTAACTTGCATTACACCTGACCATCAGAGGGCCCACCTGTTGGAGTCCTGAGGGATTCCAGCATCTCTTGGGAGCACAGTATATAAGCAGGCCATCCACGAGGTACCTGCTCTCTGGAACCTTAATAAAGGAGCTAAGGTCACACTTGCTCATTACACACAGTATTCAGTCTCACCATTTATTGTGAGTATAACAATTGCGACGAGGTAACAAACAAGCGCGCGAAAATGCAAAGAACAGTTAGTATCCTGGAGAAGTTCTTAGAGGGGGACGATTGGGAGGACTTCGTGGAGAGACTCGACCAATACTTTGTGGCCAACGAGCTGGAAGAGGACGAGAACACCACCAAATGAAGGGCGATCCTCCTAACTCTCTGTGGGGCAACAACCTATGGCCTCATGAAGAATCTCCTGGCCCCGGCAAAACCAACAGAGAAATCCTACGAAGATTTGTGTACGCTGGTCCAGGAGCATCTAAATCCTAAGGAAAGCATTTTGATGGCGAGATATCGGTTCTACACGTGTCAACGATCAGAGCGCCAGGAAGTGGCGAGCTACGTCGCCGAACTAAGGCACCTCACAGGACATTGTGAGTTTGAGGGATTCCAAGAACAAATGCTCAGGGACTTTTTTGTACTGGGCATCGGACATGAGACAATCCTTTGCAAACAGTTGACTGTAGAAACTCCGAATCTGAGTAAAGCCATAACGATAGCCCAGGCCTTTCTGTCCACCAGTGACAACACCAAGCAGGTTTCACAGAACAAAGAAGTTTCCGCCAGTACTGTGCATAAAGTAACGTCGGTTTTGAGCAGAAATGTACACGACAGAACGTACACGCTGGCTGCTGTGGCCCAACCTCAATTGACTCAGCATCCGCCTTCATCTATTAATGCGAGGCAGTTAACACCCTGTTGGTGCTGCGGAGGTGATCATCGGCCCCATCATTGCCGCTTTAAGCACTATGCGTGCAATGGTTGCAGAACAATGGGACACCTCCAACGAATGTGCAGGCGAGCTGCAAACCCTGCAAACCTCCACGTTGCAGAGAAAGATCGATCCACAGTGGATCAGACTGAGTTGGAAACTCATACGGAGCAGCCAGAAGTGTACGGGGTACACATGTTCACGACGAAATGCTCACAAATAATGTTGAAAATTGAACTGGATGGCATTCCAGCATCTATGGAGCTGGACACGGGGGCAAGTCAGTCCATAATGAGTAAAAAAGCCTTCGACAGGCTGTGTGGAATGAATGCACACAGGCCCAAGCTCAGCCCCATTCATACTAAACTAGGGAATTACACCAAGGAACTAATCTCTGTAATTCGCAGTGTAGAAGTCAAAGTCTCCTATGATGGAGCAGTACACGAACTCCCACTGTGGATTGTGCCAGGGGATGGCCCCACGTTGTTTGGCAGAAGCTGGCTGGGGAAAATCCGCTGGAACTGGGATGACATCCAAGCACTTTTGTCCATCGACGACGTCTCATGTACCCAGGATCTAAGCAAGTTCCCATTGTTATTCGAGTCAGGCTTTGGAAGCTTCTCAGGGGCAAAAGTGCAGATCCATTTGATTCCCGGTACGCGACCCATCCACCTCAAGGCTCAGGCGGTACCGTACACGATGCGTGAAACAGTGGAAATTGAGCTGGACAGGCTGCACTTATCCGCCCTCTCCCCGTAACCCTTAATTCCCTTATTGGTTAAAAATCTATCTATCTGTGACTTGAATACATTCAATGAGCTAGCCTCAACTGCTTCCTTGGGCAGAGAATTCCACAGATTCACAACCCTCTGGGAGAAGAAATTCCTTCTCAACTCGGTTTTAAATTGGCTCCTCCGTATTTTGAGGCTGTGCCCCCTAGTTCTAGTCTCCCCGACCAGTGGAAACAACCTCTCTGCCTCTATCGTGTCTATCCCTTTCATGATTTTAAATGTTTCTATAAGATCACCCCTCATCCTTCTGAACTCCAACGAGTAAAGACCCAGTCTACTCAATCTATCATCATAAGTTAACCTCCTAATCTCTGGAATCAGCCTAGTGAATCGTCTCTGTAACCACTCCAAAGCCAGTATATCCTTCCTTAAGTAAGGTGACCAAAACTGCACGCAGTACTCCAGGTGCGGCCTTACCAATACCCTATACAGTTGCAGCAGGACCTCCCTCTCAGAAGAATGAGAGGTGATTTTATTGAAATGTATATTATGAGGGGGCTTGACAAGGTAGATGCAGAGAGGATGTTTCCACTGATGGGGGAGACTAGAACTAGAGGGCATGATCTTAGAATAAGGGGCCGCCCATTTAAAACAGAGATGAGGAGGAATTTCTTCTCTCAAAGGGTTGTAAATCTGTCGAATTTGCTGCCTCGGAGAGCTGTGGAAGCTGGGACATTGAATAAATTTAAGACAGAAATAGACAGTTTCTTGAGCGATAAGGGGATAAGGGATTATGGGGAGCACGGGCGGGGAAGTGGAGCTGAGTCCATGATCAGATCAGCCATGATCTTATTGAATGGCGGAGCAGGCTTGAGGGGCCATATAGCCTACTCCTGTTCCTATTTCTGATGTTCTTATGTCCTTATGTTCTTATAGTTTGCCAACCTGATAATTACCCATTAATCCCGACTCTCTGTTTTCTGTTAATTAGCCAATCCTCTATCCATGCCTATATATTATCCCCAATCCTGTGTGCTCTTATCTTGTGCAGTAATCTGTTATGTGACACCTTATCAAATGTCTTCTGGAACTCCAAATACACATCAATTGGTTCCCCTTTATCCACCCTGCTTGTTACATCCTCAAAGAACTCCAGTTAATTTGTCAAACATGATTTCCCTTTCATAAAACCATGCTGACTCTGCTTGACTGTATTATGCTTTTCCAAATGTTCTGCTACTGCTTCCTTAATAATGGACTCCTGCATTTTCCGAACGACAGATGTTCGGCTAACTCGTCTGTAGTTTCCTGCTTTCTTTCTCCCTCCTTCCTTAAATAGGGGTGTTACATTTGTGGTTTTCCAATCCGCTGGGACCTCTCCAGAATCCAAGGAATTTTGGTAGATTACAACCAATGCATCCATTATCTCTGCAGCCACTTCTTTTAAGACCCTAGAATGCAGGCTTCCAGGTCCAGGAGACTTGTCCACCTTTAGCCCCGTTAACTTGCCTAGTACTTTTTCTCTAATGATAGAGATTGTTTTAAGTTCCCCCCTCCCAATAGCCCCCTGATTATCAATTATTGGAGTGTATTTAGTTTCTTCTACCATGAAGACAGGTACAAAGTTCAAAGTCTCTGCCATTTCCTTGTTTCCCATTATTAATTCCACAGTCTCATCCTCCAAAGGAACAACATTTACTTTAGCTACACTCTTCCTTTTTATATACCTGTAGAATCTCTTACTGTCTGTTTTTATACTTCTTGCTAGTTTACACTCATAAATTATCTTCTCTCTCTTTATTATTTTTTGAGTCGTCCGTTGCTGGTTTCTAAAAGATCCTCTCAGAATGATTGATCACAGTATGGTTGAATTTGTAATACAGATTGAGGGTGAGGAAGTAGTGTCTCAAACGAGCGTACTATGCTTAAACAAAGGGGACTACAGTGGGATGAGGGTAGAGTTGGCTAAAGTAGACTGGGAACACAGACTAAACGGTGGCACAATTGAGGAACAGTGGAGGACTTTTAAGGAGCTCTTTCATAGTGCTCAACAAAAATATATTCCAGTGAAAAAGAAGGGCGGTAAGAGAAGGGATAACCAGCCGTGGATAACCAAGGAAATAAAGGGTGTATCAAATTAAAAACCAATGCGTATAAGGTGGCCAAGGTTAGTGGGAAACTAGAAGATTGGGAAAATGTTAAACGACAGCAAAGAATGACTAAGAAAGCAATAAAGAAAGGAAAGATAGATTACGAAAGTAAACTTGCGCAAAACATAAAACCAGATAGTAAAAGCTTTATAAAACGGAAGAGAGTGACTAAAGTAAATGTTGGTCCCTTAGAAGATGAGAAGGGGGATTTAATAATGGGAAATGTGGAAATGGCTGAGACCTTAAACAATTATTTTGCTTCTGTCTTCACAGTGGAAGACACAAAAACCATGCCAAAAATTGCTGGTCACAGGAATGTGGGAAGGAAGGATGTTGAGATAATCACTATCACTTGGGGGGTAGTGCTGGACAGGCTAATGGGACTCAAGGTAGACAAGTCCCCTGGTCTTGATGAAATGCATCCCAGGGTATTAAAAGAGATGGCAGAAGTTATAGCAGATGCATTCGTTATAATCAACCAAAATTCTCTGGACTCTGGGGCGGTACCAGCGGATTGGAAAGCAGCTAATGTAACGCCTCTGTTTAAAAGAGGGTGCAGACAAAAGGCTATAGGCCGGTTAGTTTAACATCTGTAGTGGGGAAAATGCTTGAAGCTATCATTAAGGAAGAAATAGCGGGACATCCAGATAGGAATAGTGTAATCAAGCAGACGCAACATGGATTCATGAAGGGGAAATGATGTTTAACTAATTTACTGGAATTCTTTGAGGATATAACGAGCATAGTGGATAGAGGTGTACCGATGGATGTGGTGTATTTAGATTTCCAAAAGGCATTTGATAAGGTGCCACACAAAAGGTTACTGCAGAAGATAAAGGAACGCGGAGTCAGAGGAAATGTATTAGCATGGATCGAGAATTGGCTGGCTAACAGAAAACAGAGAGTCGGGATAAATGGGTCCTTTTCAGGTTGGAAATTGGTGGTTAGTGGTGTGCCACAGGGATCGGTGCTGGGACCATAACTGTTTACAATATACATAGATGAACTGGAAGAGGGGACAGAGTGTAGTGCAACAAAATTTGCAGATGACACAAAGATTAGTGGGAAAGCGGGATGTGTAGAGGACACAGAGAGGCTGCAAAGAGATTTAGATAGGTTAAGCGAAAGGGCTAAGGTTTGGCAGATGGAAAACAATGTCGGAAAATGTGAGGTCATTCACCTTGGGGAAAAAAAACAGTAAAAGGGAATATTATTTGAATGGGGAGAAATTACAACATGCTGCAGTGCAGAGGGACCTGGGGGTCCTTGTGCATGAATCCCAAAAAGTTAGTTTGCAGGTGCAGTAGGTAATCAGGAAAGCGAATGGAATGTTGGCCTTCATTGCGAGAGAGATGGTGGACAAAAGCAGGGAGGTCCTGCTGCAACTGTATAGGGTATTGGTGAGGCTGCACCTGGAGTACTGCATGCAGTTTTGGGCACCTTACTTAAGGAAGGATATACTAGCCTTGGAGGGGGTACAGAGACGATTCACTAGGCTGATTCCGGAGATGAGAGGGTTACCTTATGATGATAGATTGAGTAGACTGGGTCTTTACTCGTTGGAGTTCAGAAGGATGAGGGGTGATCTTATAGAAACATTTAAAATAATGAAAGGGATAGACAAGACAGAGGCAGAGAGGTTGTTTCCACTGGTCGGGGAGACTAGAACTATGGGGCACAGCCTCAAAATACGGGGGAGCCAATTTAAAACCGAGTTGAGAAGGAATTTCTTCTCCCAGAGGGTTGTGAATCTGTGGAATTCTCTGCCCAAGGAAGCAGTTGAGGCTAGCTCATTGAATGTATTCAAGTCACAGATCGATAGATTTTTAACCAATAAGGGAATTAAGGGTTACGGGGAGCGGGCGGGTAAGTGGAGCTGAGTCCACGGCCAGATCAGCCATGATCTTGTTGAATGGCGGAGCAGGCTCGATGGGCTAGATGGCCTACTCCTGTTCCTAATTCTTATGTTCTTAGATTCTTATGTATTATGTTCTACCATTGCCAATTTGATTTGCCTAATCAATATTAGATAATATCAACGGGATTAAACAAAGTCAACATGGATTTATGAATGGAAAATTATGTTTGACAAACCTACTGGAGTTTTTTGAGGATGTAACTGATCGAATAGATAAGGGAGAACCAGTGGATGTAGTGTATTTGGATTTTCAGAAGGTCTTTGATAAAGTCCCACAAAAGAGGTTAGTGTGCAAAATTAAAGCACATAGGATTGGGGTAATGTACTGGCATGGATTGAAAATTGGTTAACTGACTGGAAACAGAAAGTAGAAATAAATGGGTCTTTCTCGGGGTGGTGGCAGTGACTAGTGGGGGTACCACAGAGACCAGTGCTTGGGCCCCAGCTATTCATAATATATATAAATGATTTGGATGAGGGAACCAAATGTAATATTTCCAAGTTTGCTGATGACACAAAACTAGGTGGGGTTGTGAGTTGTGAGGAGGATGCAAAAACGCTGCAAGGTGATTTAGATAGGTTGAGTGAGTGGTCAAACACATGGCAGATGCAGTATAACGTGGATAAATGTGAAGTTATCCACTTTGGTAGGAAAAACATAAGAACAAAGTATTACTTAAATGGTGATGGCTTAGGAAGTATCGATTACAGAGGGACCTGGGTGCTCTTGTACACCAGTCATTGAAACCAAACATGCAGGTGCAGCAAGCAGTTAGGAAGGCAAATGGTATGTTGGCCTTCATTGCAAGAGGATTTGAGTACAGGAGCAAGGATGTCTTACTTCGGTTATACAGGGCCTTGGTGAGACTACACCTGGAGTATCCTTACCTAAGAAAGGATATGCTTGCCGTAGAGGGTGTGCAGCGAAGGTTCAGCAGACTGATTCCTGGGGTGGCAGATCTGTTGTATAAGGAGAGATTGGGTTGACTAGGCCTGTATTCACTAGAGTTTAGAAGAATGAGAGGGGATCTCATTGAAACGTATAAAATTCTGACTGTGTTGGATAGACTGGATGCGGGGAGGATGTTTCCCCTGGTTGGGAAGTCTAGAACAAGGAGTCACAATCTCAGGATACGGGGTGGGAAATTTAGGACCGAGATGAGGAGGGTAATGAACCTGTGGAATTCTCTACCACAGAAGACTGTGGAGGCTAAGACACTGAATATATTTAAGAGAGAGATAGATAGATTTCTAGAAACAAAAGGCATCAAGGGATATGGGGAAAAAGCGGAAATATGGTGTTGAGACAGAGGATCAGCCCTGATCATACTGAATGGCAGTGCAGACTCGAAGGGCCGAATCGCCTACTACTGCTCCTATTTTCTATGTTTAATATGAAGATTAAAATCGCCCATGATTATTGCCGTATATTTCTTGTAAGCCTCCATTATTTCTTGATTTATACTGTCTTACAGTGTAGCTACTGTTAGCGGGCCGATAGACTACACCCACCAGTGACTTATTTCCCTTATTATTTCTTATCTCCACCCAAACTGATTCTACATCTTGATCTTCTGTACCAATATCATTTCTCACTACTGCACTGATCTCATTCTTTATTAACAGAGTTACCCCACCTCCTTTTCCTTTCTGCCTATCTTTCCGAAATGTCAAATACCCCTGAATATTCAGTTCCCAGCCTTGGTCACCTTGCAACCACGTCTCTGTAATGGCTATCAGATCATATCCATTTATTTCTATTTGTGCCGTCAACTCAGCTATCTTGTTACGAATGCTGTGTGCATTCAGATAAAGAGCTTTTAATTTTGTCTTTTTACGATTTTTTTCCTACTCTGACCCCACTTTCTAATGCACTCTTATGTTTATACATTCTGTCCCTTCCTGTCACACTCTGGTTATCATCGCTCCTATCGCCCCCCTGCATTATTGCCTTCTCCTTTCTTTTTGACTTTTTAAATTTCCAGCCACCTGATCCCTCCCCCCCCACTATTTAGTTTAAAGCCCTATCTACAGTCCTAATTATTCAATTCACCAGGACATTGGCCCCAGCCTGGTTCAAATGAAGCCCGTCCCGAGGGAACAGCTCTCTCTTATACCAGTACTGATGCCAGTACCCCATGAATCTTTGAGCCACATGTTCATCTTCTGATCTTATTTACCTTTACAAATTTGCTCGTGGCTCAGGTGGTAATCCAGAGATTATTACCGTTGTGGTTCTGCTTTTTAATTTAGCCCCTCGCTGTTGATATTCACTCAGCAGAACCTCTTTCTTTGTCCTACCTATCTCATTGGTACCTACGTGGACCATGACCACTAGATCTTTCCCCTCCCATTCCAAGATCCTCTCCAGCTCAGAGGAGATGTCCTTAACCCTGGCAGGCAACACAGCCTTCGGGACTCACACTCTCAGCGACAGAGAACAGTATCTATCCCCCTAACTATACTGTCCCCAACCACTACCACATTTCTTTTTACTCCCCCAACTTGAATGGCACCTTGTACCACAGTGCTGTGGTCAGTTTACTCATCCTCCCTGCAGTCACTACTCTCGTCCACACAGGGAGTAAGAACCTCGTACTGTTGGACAATTGCAAGGGCTGAGGCACCTCCATCACTACATTTTGGGTCCCCATACCTGTCTCACTTGTAGTCACACCCTCCTATCCCTGACCACGGACCAAATTTGAATGATTTAACCTAAGGGATGTGATTCTCTGCTGGAACGCAGGGACCAGTTAACTCTCCTCCTCCCTGATGTGTCGCAGTGTCTGAAGCTCAGACTCCAGTTCATTAACTCGGAGCCAAAGTTCCTCGAGCAACCAGCACTTACTGCAGATGTGGTCGTCGGATCACACTGGTGTCCACCAGCTCCCATATGCTGCAGCTGAAACACAATGCCTGCCTTGCCATTTCTAGTGTTAATTTAATTAATTAAGTTTTCAAGTTTGGAAATATCAATTATCTATGTTTAGTTTTTAACCCCGGCTCTTAATTTAAAGCAATGCCCAAGTTTAGAAAAAAAGAGAGAAATATTGACCAACCAATCACTTACATGCTTTCCTGTGACATCACACTTTGATTTCTTTATACTTCTCTTCCTCACTGGTCTGCTGGTGCTGCTCTGGCTAGCTCTTTTTGTAGTTCCGCTGGGTCGGCCCTCTCACGCTCGTTTTGTCGTCCCGCTGGGTCGGCCTCTCGTGCTCTTTTTGTACTAGATATTCATTGGTGGTCCAGGCCCACATGATCTCAGGATACGAATACGTACCTGGAAGACATGCTCCCGTATGCTGCATAGCGAATGGTGGCCTGCGACCGCAATCCTATGTTCCTCTGGGACCACCAGGTATTTTCGTTTAAAAAATTCCGGTCGGAGGCGTTCGCCCAAAGGAAGACCGCAATTTTCCCCCCACTATGTTTATGGAACTTTACTGACATGGTGTGGCTGCTGCCTCAAGCCACATAGAAACAGTCACTGCATTTCAAAAGGTAATTATTGTGTGAAATGTTTTGACTTTAAAGGTTGGGAGGTGAGGTCATGTCCTTTTTCTGAGCCTATCCATCACACTCCTACTGGAGTTACAGTTGGAGTTTCAACTGATGTGCAAAGGAACGGCAGAGGGAATTCAATCACCAGTAGAAATAGGCATATATTTTACATACAGGATGCACTTCAGAACACCAAGTAACATTTTTGGCTATCAGCCTGTATCAAACCTTGGTTAGTCAAAAATTTCAGTAATGTGTATAGTTCTGGTTGCCATATTATAAAAAGGATAGAGAGATACTAGAGAGGGTGCAAAAATAGATTTACAAGGATGATATCAGAAATGTGAGGTTATACCTATCAGCAAAGGATAAACAGGCTAGGTCTCTTTTCTCTTAAAAAGTGAAGGCGATCTAATAGAGGTCTTTAAAATTATGAAAGGTTTTGACAGAGTAGACACAAAAGGGCCGAAATTCACTGTCCCCTAAGGGATGCCTACCACGGAGTTTGAACGGGCGACCGAAAAAATCGATCGGCCGCCGCGGTTGAATGATTTTCCCTCCCTGGGCCATATTCAGCTCGGGGGGGGGGATTTGAGTGGTGTGCACTTCCACCAGAAACGGCGCGGTGAAGTCGCTGTAAAGGAGACATTCCAGCGGAGAGCTCTGCAGTGTGCGGGCTGCTGGAAAGCCACCAGGACCGGGATTTTCAGCTGCAAAAAGGTAAGCCTTTTCCCAGCAGTGCCCCCGCGAGGTATTCGAGTCGGTGCTCGAACGGGACACCGCTAGAGTGTTGCCGCGATCAGAGCCCTTTGGTAGGGAAATAGTTTTATTAATTTTAATATTTTTATTTAAGATTACAGCATCCACTGTATTTATCTTTTAATAATTTTATTAATTATTTGTGATTTTATTTAAGGTTACAGTATCCACTGTATTTATCTTTTAATAGTTTTATTAATTGTTTTGGCTCCATTCAACCTGCTGAGTGCTGCTCAGAGGTTTGCACATACTTTTGTACAACTTTCAGGTCTGACTCTTCAGTGGCGGCCTGTGGGCTGCAGAGACCTGCTTGGCAGGGTTCACTCTGAGGATGGGAGGAGTGGAGGGAGGGCGACACCTGGTACACCTGCTCAGAACCAGAGCGGCATGTAGGAGAAGGCATTACTGTCAGCACCGTGCAGACAGGCAGCGGGCAAGGGAGGCTGCAGCCATGATTCGTTCATTCTGTGCCAGATCAGTGTGCCCACCATCTTCACCGGCCTGAATCAGGATTGCGGTTGGCTGCTTGGGGACAAGGGATATCCCCTGTACACTTGGCTGCTCACTCCACTGCGGAACCCCAGCCGGAGCATGCATACAATGACGCTCATTGTGCCACCAGGTGTATCAACGAGCAGTGCATAGGCATCCTTCAGTAGAGTTTCCAATGCCTTGACCGCTCTGGTGGAACCTTGTAGTACTCTCCTCAATGGGTCTCCAACATCGTCATGGTCTGCTGCATACTGCACAACCTGGCCAGCATGAGGGGACAGCCGCTGGAGGTCAAGACAGCAGTACCACCTGAGGAGGAGGAGGAGGCAGCGCAGGAGGAGGAGGAGGCCGTGCAGGAGGAGGAGGAGGCCGTGCAGGAGGAGAAGGTACAGGAGGAGGAGGAGGAGGTGCAGGAGGAAGAGGAGGTGGCACAGGAGGAGGAGAAGGTGGAGGAGGCAGCGCAGGAGGAGGAGGAGGATCCCCTTCACCCCAGAGCTAGGAGGCGTCGACCCATTGCCACCCTGGGATAGCCAGTTGCAGACTGCCCAGCACCCTCCTGGGAGGGTGCGTCCTCACATATATGGAGGTGCCTGATGCCTCCCCTGCAATCTCCCTCCATGCATTATGTACTGGCGGTCTGCCAGGTCTCCCCACGTCACGAAACAGTATTCTTCTGTCCTCCACACCGTCCATCAGTATCTCCAGCTCTATATCAGTGGACCTGTTGGCTCTCCTTGCACCTCTTACACCAGCCATCCTTCCAGACTCCTTCCAACCTCCTTTCCCCCTCAGGGCCTTGCTGCAAACCCTGGCCAACAACTGGCTCATTGGAAACTCTTACCTGCATGCGGAATTTCTCAGTGGTGATAATGCTCAAATGAAGACAGCCATACTGCTGAAAAATCCACTTTGGAAGGGTTTATTAGGGCTGGAACCCATTTGTTCATTTTTGGAGCTGGATATGGGGTGGCCCAGCCACGAAAAATTTTTGCCGCTAATGGCCACAATAAGGTGAGGGGAGCACCAGCTTTCCAGCGGTACTGAATTTCGGCCCGGAGAGTGTTTCCACTGGTGGGGAAGAGCAAAACGAGAGGGCATCAATATAAGACAGCAAGAAATTAAATAGGGAATTCAAAAGAGACTTCTTTACCCAGAGAGTGGTGAGAATGTGGAACCCTCTACAACAGGGAGTGGTTGAAGCGAATAGTATAGATGCATTTAAGTGGAGACTAGATAAGCATATGAAGGAGAACAAAATAAAGGGTTATGTTGATAGAGTTAGATTAGGAAGGATGGGAGGAGGGTCAAGTGGAGCATAAACACTTTCATGAACTGGTTGGACCAAATGGCCTGTTTCTGTGCTGTAGGCTCTATGTAATTCTATGTATCCACCATTTATTTTCTTACTGACTAAAAAAAAGCTGCAGCACACTCAGGGATTGTACTTGCAAACTTGGGCAGATTAATAACGTTCAGTAGTAAAATTCAAAAACTTGGGCAAAGATGAAATTCTGTACCACAAAAAATCTACAATAAATAATCAGAATTAGGTTCAGTAATGCTTCGGCACATCACAACTATGTAGATGTTACCATTGATGGTATAAATTAGAGATGAATTGATTTGTGCCTTTTGCTGCAATATAATTTTCAGTCTGCTTTACTAATATTACATCTCAACAGACTTTTACATATATTGTGAAGATCATTATTTATTTATGGAATTGGGTTGTAAATTTATGCTAAAATAATCACTAAGGTGCTATGGGCAATGCACAGGAATATATATTATTTGTAGTATCTGTACTGTGCTATCTTTATATGCATACAAGTACTAAGTAAACATTTTATATTACAGCTTTATAGCAAATTTATATTATGTAAGACAATTACACACAGATACCATAAAACTGAATATAATGGCACTTTTTGAGCTATAATTAATATTATTGGATAGTACAGATCACATATCTAGATGGATCTATCAGTAAATGCAAATGATAATATCATTAATATGAGCAGATGCTAAATCCATTCACAAAATGTGAGCTGTCGGGACACAAACATAGTGCAAATTGTTAACAGTGCTGAAATGATGCTAGGAAAATACACTTTTCTATTAACAGTATGGTATTTTTCTTACAGTGTTTAACTCGTGTATAATGTTTTCACAAAGGACCCTCTTATAATAGCTTAACTCATATACACTGTCTTTGCAAGAACATTGGTACTACTTCAGTAAAGAGAGTTTATAATAAGGATTAGAGTAAAATGATCAAGCAAACTAAGTACTGAAATATCCAACACAGGGATGGCTGGGAGAGCTAGGGATTTTACATATTGAACATACATTTTGAATGTGAATTTTGATTAAGAAGAAATCATGGTCTAATATGGAGCCACATTGAGGCATCTTCAAAATACAGAAGGTTTTCTTCTCTCAATTTTATCTGGAATTGGCATTAGCAAGAACTAATTAAATGGGTAAACTATTTTTAATTAGTCCTTGTTTCTATTGCAGGTGAAATTCGATAACAAACATAGAAACATAGAAACATAGAAAATAGGTGCAGGAGTAGGCCATTCGGCCCTTCAAGCCTGCACCACCATTCAATAAGATCATGGCTGATCATTCCTTCAGTACCCCTTTCCTGCTTTCTCTCCATACCCCTTGATCGCTTTTGCCATAAGGGCCATATCTAACTCCCTCTTGAATATATCCAATGAACTGGCATCTACAACTTTCTGCAGTAGGGAATTCCACAGGTTAACAACTCTCTGAGTGAAGAAGTTTCTGCTCATCTCAGTCCTAAATGGCATGCCCCTTATCCTAAGACTGTGTCCACCTGTTCTGGACTTCTCCAGCATCGGGAACATTCTTCCCGCATCTAACCTGTCCAATCCCGCCAGAATCTTATATGTTTCTATGAGACCCCTCTCATCCTTCTAAACTCCAGTGTATAAAGGCCCAGTTGATCCAGTCTCTCCTCATATGTCAGTCCAGCCATCCCTGGAATCAGTCTGGTGAACCTTCGCTGCACTCCCTCAATAGCAAGAATGTCCTTCCTCAGATTAGGAGACCAAAACTGAACACAATATTCCAGGTGGGGTCTCACCAAGACCCTGTTCAACTGCAGTAAGACTTCCCTGCTCCTATACTCAAATCTCCTTGCTGTGAAGGCCAACATACCATTTGCCTTCGACACCGCCAGCTTTACCTGCATGCCAACTTTCAATGACTGATGAACCATGACACCCAGGTCTCGCTGCACCTCCCCTTTTTCTAATCTGCCGCCATTCAGATAATATTCCGCCTTCGTGTTTTTGCCCCCAAAGTGGATAACCTGACATTTATCCACATTATACTGCATCTGCCATGTATTTGCTCACTCCCCTAACCTGTCCAAGTCACCCTGCAGCCTCTTAGCGTCCTCCTCACAGCTCACACCGCCACCCAGTTTAGTGTCGTCTGCAACCTTGGAGATATTACACTCAATTCCATCATCTAAATCATTAATATATATTGTAAAGAACTGGGGTCCCAGCACTGAGCCCTGCGGCACTCCACTAGTCACTGCCTGCCATTCTGAAAAGCACCCGTTTATCCCGACTCTCTGCTTCCTGTCTGCCAGCCAGTTCTCTATCCACGTCAGTACATTACCCCCAATACCATGTGCTTTGATTTTGCACACCAATCTCTTGTGTGGGACCTTGTCAAAAGCCTTTTGAAAGTCCAAATACACCACATCCACTGGTTCTCCCTTGTCCACTCTACTAGTTACATCCTCAAAAAATTCCAAAAGATTTGTCAAGCATGATTTCCCTTTCATAAATCCATGCTGACTTGGACCAATTCTATCACTGCTTTCCAAATGCGCTGCTATTTCATTCTTAATGATTGATTCCAACATTTTCCCCACTACTGATGTCAGGCTAACCGGTCTATAATTACCCTTTTTCTCTCTCCCTCCTTTTTTAAAAAGTGGTGTTACATTAGCAACCCTTCAGTCCATAGGAACTGATCCAGAGTCGATAGACTGCTAGAAAATTATCACCAATGCATCCACTATTTCTAAGGCCACTTCCTTAAGTACTTTGGGATGTAGACTATCAGGCCCTGGCATTTATCGGCCTTCAATCCTGTAAATTTCCCGAACACAATTTCCCGCCTAATAAGGATATCCTTCAGTTCCCCCTTCTCACTAGACCCTCGGTCCTCTAGTACATCTGGAAGGTTATTTGTGTCTTCCTTTGTGAAGACAGAACCAAAGTACTTGTTCAATTGGTCTGCCATTTCTTTGTTCCCCATTAGAAATTCACCCGAATCCGACTGCAAGGGACCTACGTTTGTCTTCACTAATCTTTTTCCCTTCACATATCTATAGAAGCTTTTGCAGTCAGTTTTTATGTTTCCGGCAAGCTTCCTCTGGTACTCTATTTTCCCCCTCTTAATTAAACCCTTTGTCCTCCTCTGCTGAATTCTAAATTTCTCCCAGTCTCTGGTTTGTTGCTTTTTCTGGCTAATTTGTATGCCTCTTCCTTGGATTTAACACTATCCTTAATTTCCCTTGTTAGCCACGGTTGAGCCACCTTCCCCGTTTTATTTTTACTCCAGACAGGGATGTACAATTGTTGAAGTTCGTCCATATGATCTTTAAAGGTTTGCCATTGCCGATCCACCGTCAACCCTTCAAGTATCATTTGCCAGTCTAATCTAGCCAATTCGCGCCTCATACCATCAAAGTTACCTTTCCTTAAGTTCAGGACCCTAGTTTCTGAATTAACTGTGTCACTCTCCATCTTAATAAAGAATTCTACCATATTATGGTCACTCTTCCCCAAGGGGCCTTGCACAACAAGATTGCTAATTAGTCCCTTCTCATTACACATCACCCAGTCTAGGATGGCCAGCTCTCTGGTTGATTCCTTGACATATTGGTCGAGAAAACCATCTCTAATACACTCCAGGAAATCCTCCTCCACCACATTGCTACCAGTTAGGTTAGCCCAATCAATATGTAGATTAAAGTCGCCCATGACTACTGCTATACCTCTATTGCACACATCCCTTATTTCTTGTTTGATGTTGTCCCCAACCTCACGACTACTATTTGGTGGCCTGTACACAACTCCCACTAACGTTTTCTGCCCTTTGGTATTCCGTAGCTCCACCCATACCGATTCCACATCATCCAAGCTAATGTCCTTCCTTACAATTGCATTAATTTCCTCTTTAACCAGCAACGCCACCCCACCTCCTTTTCCTTTCTGTCTATCCTTCCTAAATGTTGAATATCCTTGGATGTTGAGTTCCCAGCCTTGGTCACCCTGGAGCCATGTCTCCGTGATGCCAATCACATCGTATCCGTTAACTGCTATCTGCGCAGTTAATTCGTCCACCTTCTTCCGAATACTCCTCCCATTGAGGCACAGAGCCTTCAGGCTTGTCTTTCTAACACACTTTGCCCCTTTAGAATTCTGCTGTAACATGGCCCTTTTTGTTTTTTGCCTTGTATTTCTCTGCCCTCCATTTTACTATTCTCCTTTCTATCTTTTGCTTCTGTCTCCATTTTGTTTCCCTCTGTCCCCCTTCATAGGTTCCCATCCCCCTGCCATATTAGTTTAACTCCTCCCATACAACACTAGCAAACACTCCCCCTAGGACATTGGTTCCGGTCCTACCCAGGTGCAGACCGTCTGGTTTGTACTGGTCCCATCTCCCCCAGAACCGGTTCCAATGCCCCAGGAATTTGAATCCCTCCCTTCTGCACCACTGCTCAAGCCACGTATTCATCTGAGCTATCCTGCGATTCCTACTCTGACTAGCACGTGGCACTGGTAGAAATCCTGAGATTACTACTTTTGAGGTCCTACTTTTTAATTTAACTCCTAGCTCGCTGAATTCGTCTCGTAGGACCTCATCCCATTTTTTACCTATATTGTTGGTACCTATATGTACCACGACAACTGGCTGTTCACCCACCCTTTTTAGAATGTCCTGCACCCGCTCTGAAACATCCTTGACCCTTGCAGCAGGGAGGCAACATACCATCCTGGAGTCTCGGTTGTGGCCGCAGAAATGCCTATCTCTTCCCCTTACAATTGAATCCCTTATCACTATCACTCTCCCACTCTTTTTCCTGCCCTCCTGTGCAGCAGAGCCACCCACGGTGCCATGGACTTGGCTGCTGCTGCTCTCCCCTGATGAGTCATCCCCCTCAACAGTACCCAAAGCGGTGTATCTGTTTTGCAGGGGGATGACCGCAGGGGACCCCTGCACTACCTTCCTTGCACTGCTCTTCCTGTTGGTCTTCCATTAATACCTATAGCGTTTGCTTCTTATGAGAGTATTAGTTATTATAAATTATTTAAAAGCAAAACATACCTTTACCTCTTTTGATAGGGGATTAGTCAGCCTTGTTTTCATGGCCTTGGAGCCTGGTACATCAACTTTTGCATCGGATAGTCCTCCGTAAGACTGGTCACTGTAAGATATATCAGTCTCCACCGATTGTTTTAGTTCTGGAGACTCATTTGGAGCCTGGTCTTGACCATCCATTGGTCTTACATAAGCTGTTGGCTTTTGTTGAATTGCACTTGGCTTCGAAGAAAGAGATGGAGCAAGGTTCTGAGCATAAAGTGCATCGGTATGATTTGTCAAAACTGATAAAGCTTGTGTTACTTGAGTGCAAGAATGTATATCGGCTTCACAGGAAAACTTTGAATTTTGATGGCACTTACTGGAATGATTACTGCTCATAGATTTGAGAGCGCTTTGGTGGCCAGAATGCAATGATTTTGGACTTGGTGGCTGAATCTTTTCAAGTTCTTCCTTGTTTGTTTGATGTTCAATTTTATGTTCATTCTGACTGTTGTGTGAATCGCATACTTTGTTTCTGCTATCTCCACATTTATTTTTTGTCAATTGGCCACCAGATTCAATATTACATCCACTTGCAGAATTATGTTTCTTTTGTAGCCAATCCATTGCCAACTTCTTACTGTCTGAACAATATGGAATAGGCAATGAGGAAAATGAGGGTGGTAGCACTGAAGGCATAGAGCTGTTGTTGTTGGGCTGAGGTTTTTGCATTATATTTCTTGAATCTGAGAATGAATTTTGTTTGTTTTTTTCAGCTGGAGTCTGCAACATTTTATTTTTAGGAATACCTGCAAGATGGCTCTGATTCAACTGATCAGTCAAAAAGTCTCTCATTTCATCATAGTTTCCTAGTGTGTTTTGAATGCGGCTTGACAGTTCATCATCCTTGTTGGTCTGGAAAAAATTTTTTTTATGATGTATAAAAATCAGCAATCAATGGATAATATATAAGTTTTACATGTGTAATATGCAAAATTATATAGTTAGTATGTAAAATTTCTGTTAGAAACATAATTTAATGCATCTGAATCGTGATATTATGAGATGTTCAGCAAACATATACCTTGTATGGCTCACTAAAAAGAGGAAAATCTGCATCAAAAGTATCATCAGATTGGTGAGATTCTTGGCTTCTCTTTTCCCATTCCTTTCTTCGCAGTGCATTTTTGTCTTGCTCATAAACACTGCAGAGAAAAAAAATGAAGACAAAATTTGAGGAACACCATAAACAATAACGATCATTTCGAGCTCTGTGAATTTGACAGATAGTTTGTTTAACAAGATTATGAATCAAACTAATGGTTGTCCAATCAGGCACTGAAAACTCCTGGGGCGAGAACCTCCACTTTTTTTGCATGCTTAATGCCCACTTAACATCCACTTTACCGCTGAAATGACATATAATGCCCATATATCGCCCATTCTGGCACAACATGGAAACTGACGGGCTTTTTTAGGAGCCTTATCGGCGAGCATTATTTTCCCAATGGGCTTAATGCTGAGAAAAAATATCACCGCCCGCCCACTTTTTTTGGGCGGAATCAGCAGAATGGGCGAATTCAACGCCCATAATATCGCCCAGCGTTACTTTCCGCACGGAATTAATGCCGAGATTCAATATTAACACCCGGCGATTGTTTTTTGTCGTAAAGAGCATATTTACCCAAACTAGCAGCCATGGAGATCGCCCATCTTCAATTTCACCACCTCACACATATATCGCCCACAATATCACTCGCTCAAAAAAACGCCCACAAAAAGTGGAACTAACCGGAACGAACGGCAGCGGTGTGGCTGACATTTGTTAAATCCCACTCTTACATGAGGAGCTGATATCGGAAAGATTTGACTGAAAGAGTGCTGATGTGAGTGACAACGCTGACTCACTGCTGTGTGTGTGCAGCTCAGACATCAATGGTGCCCATCAACTTGGTGCCAGTTAAAGTTTACGTTGATTGATGTTAAGTTGTATTTACGGTATTTCACGGTAAGGAATCACCAGTGTGTAACGGTCCAGCTATATGAGACAATGCGCAACAAGGTTATGTCCAATAACAAAAGTTTAATACCAACATTGGTCTGAAATCATAAATATCACAGCCAAAAACACCCAACCCCTGCCCACATCCCACTTTTTCCACCATTGACATCAATCACATGCTCAACATGTCCAACAACACAGAAAACAAAGGCAAAGCAGGAGCGTGGTTCCCCAGCCCCCATACATTGCAATAAATTGCATACACCCAAATGGAGATAAAACACAACCATCACCTGCACACATACACCTCACTTTCCTTCCCCCCTCTCCTTCTTCGCCCCACCTCCACCCCTTCTCCTCCTTGTTCCACGGCGCCTGGCCAAGGAGCTCCTCAGGCGTCGCCTCATTGGGGGGGGAGGAACACAGATGCGTTGGTTGGACGGGACGGGAGCGGGCGGTGCCAAGGGGGCAACACTCTCTGATGCAGAAGCAAGATCTTGGTCCTTGCTCTCATCTGTCATTTACAGTGGTGGTGCGGGACCTAGGGGTAGAGTGCCGCGCCCTGAGATCACTGGAAGGGCTGTGGTAGCAGTGTTCCTGGCTATCACATCCAGGGACTCCGCCATGTGCAGAATGTACTTGGTCATGGTGGCCAAGTGTCAGGATATGCTCCCCAAAGCTTTGATGAGCTGGTCACCAATGTCTACAGTCCTCCCGGACAACTGTACCATCTCTCCGCTGTCATGTCATGCTCGTGGAACAGACTTGCCTCGTCCATGAGCCCTCCATGGGGTCGGCGCCGTCCCGGGGACAAATGGGGTGTCCTGTGGAGAGGTGCTTGGGGCCGGTACTTCCAGAGTGGAGGCAGAAATGACCAGAGGACCAATAGATGGCCTTGGGGTGGAATGAGTTCTGGAGCATGGCGATGCAGGTTCTTCGAAGTCCGCGCTCTCATCTGTCGAGAACAGACCCAGCAGATTGACGGGCGACAATTGGAGCTCTTCAGCACCAGATGTAGTAGGATCGTCGACCGAATCCTGCCCTGCGCCCCCACCTTCTGGCCTCTTGGCCTTGTCTGGGCCCGTGCTGCTGGCTGAGCTGCAAGACACAAATGAGGTTGTTAGAGTAGAAGGGGGTGCTAGGGTGACAAGGTGAGTCCAGCGCTACACACAGTATATGCATGACAAAAGCACCACCGCTCTCAAAATTATCGGCGACATCACATTTCATGACCATCAACACATTTGCATTGCAATGATTTTCATTAGGCCAGCATTATTTCTATGACACTTTTGGAAATCATCTATTATATATGATTGGTCAGCTATGAGTTGGTGTGGCATCTATTGACTTTACATCATGCAATGGTGTAAGCTTTACTCACACGGCATCACTTCAGGATCTGCAGATGCATCCGTGGCTGTACGGGGGTGCTTCCCCACGAGTGCTAGCACTCGCTCCTCCACCTCAGTGATGTCGCTGGGGAGAGGACCTCATCGTCGATAGCTTCTTCTGTAAAAGGTGACAGGACAACATGGCATGAGATTATTGCGTGATATCATTGCTAGGTATTGTCACAGAGACTGATACAACACAGTCAGATGTAATCATGATTATTATGATTATTATCATTCTTTACCTAAAGACGTACACCGTGGCGGCAGGCTTTGAGTCAAACATTCCCGGTAAAAGTGCAAGAGCTCACATCTGTTGATAGTCACTCATGACTGTTAAAAATCAAATTATATAAATACATAAGTACATGTAAATCAATGTAATACTTACTCTTGCGCATCCCACAAGGTCGTTCCATCGTTTGCGGCATTGGTTGCCCTCACGCACCTCGTCGCTCGCTGACGAAACCACCTCTGCTATTTCGGTCCATATCCTCTGGTAGGCCTTTGGGGTGGGCTTCCCACGCCCTCCCTGTAGTGTCTCTGCACCTTGTTACAAACTCACACGAAGCATGGATATATCAGACACGGTCACTCTGTGACCTTCACTTTATTTCCAGGACTGAAGAGTGTTGATCCTGGGTGGGACCTCCCCTTTTGTACCTGGAAGCCCAGGTGAGGAGCTCACTCCCTGTGGTCAGGGTGTGCATTACAAGGGTACAGGTACAGTATGCATGAGTTACAGTTACATACTTATAGTCATTGCAAGATGGTGAAATACATGACATCACCTCCCCCCTTTGGTCTTTTAGTCTCAGAGGTTAAGTCTATCGGGTGGTCGGTGCTCTCTCGTGGAGCGCCGCAGTTGTGGCTCTGGTGGCTGAGCCTCAGCACGCGTCTCTGTCACTTGAGGTGATTCCGGCCTGTCCGGGCTGGCCGCAGGGACTGTGCCTGCTGAGGGCTGTCTTTGTTGCTCGTGCGCTGGCAGCAGTGTGGGTGCTATCTCATCATGCTCTTCTTCTGGTTCCTCCATGTCTGCACTGTACCTTGTCTTTACTTGGTCCAAGTGTTTGCGGCATATCTGCCCATTGTTTAGTCTGACCACCATGATCCTGTTTCCTTCTTTGCCAATTACGGTGCCCTCAAGCCATTTGGGTCCCAAAGCATGGTTAAGAACAAATACCGGGTCATCTATTTCTATACATCTCCGCCTTGAGCCTTGATCATGGAGCTCGGTTTGGGGCTGGCGCTTGCCCTCAACAATGTCTGCCAGGGCTGGGTGAATGAGGGACAGCCGCGTCTTGAGCGTGCGTTTTATGAGGAGTTCCGCTGACGGGACTCCCATGAGTGAGTGCAGCCGGGACCTGCAGGCCAGCAGGAGGCGCGATAGGCGGTACTGAAGGGAGTGTCCTTGGATGCGCAGCATGCCCTGACTTGGACCATCCGTTCCACCTGGCCATTGGAGGCCGGCTTGAACAGCGCTGTCCGGACGTGCTTGATTCCATTGCCCGACATGAACTCCTGGAATTCATGGCTGGTAAAACACGGGCCATTATCAGTGACTAGGATGTCCGGCAAGCTGTGGGTCGTGAAAACCGTACGCAGACTCTCCACAGTGATGGATGTCATGCACGAGGTCAATATGATGCACTCGATCCACTTCAAGTATGCACCGACAACGATCAGGAACATTTTTCCCATGAATGGGCCCGCATAGTCCACGTGAATACGTGACCATGGCCTGGTGGGCCAGGGCCACGGGCTGAGTGGGGCCTCCCTGGGGGCATTGCCCAGCTGGGCACACATCGTGCACCTGCGAACCAAGTGTTCCAGGTCTGAGTCAATCCCCGGCCACCATACATGTGACCGGGCAATGGCCTTCATTAACACGATGCCAGGGTGCTCGCTGTGGAGTTCCCTGATGAACACTTCCCTTCCTTTCTGGGGCATGACTACCTGGCTGCCCCATAACAGGCAGTCGGCTTGGTCGGAGAGTTCATCTGTCCACCTCTGAAACGGCCTGACTTCCTCGGGGCACGCCCTGTGTACGGGCGCCCAGTCCCCAGTCAGGACACATTTCTTTATCATGGATAGGAGGGGGTCCCTGTTGGTCCAGAGTTTGATCTGGCAGGCTGTGATGGGGGAGCCCGCAGTGTCAAATGTCTCAACGGCCATGACCATCTTGGCGCTCTGCTCCGACGCCCCCTCGGTCGTGGCCAGTGGGAGCCTGCTGAGCGCGTCAGCACAATTTTCGATGCCTGGCCAGTGCCGTATGGTGTAGTCATACGAAGCCAGCGTGAGGGCCCATCGCTGTATGCGAGCTGACGCATTAGCGTTGACAGCCGTGCTGTCGGAAAACAGGGATGTTAACAGCTTGTGGTTCGTCTCTAGCTCGAACCGTCTACCGAAAAGGTACTGGTGCATCTTTTTCACACCGTACACACACGCGAGTGCCTCCTTCTCGACCATGCCATATCCATGCTCTGCCTGGGAGAGCGACCTGGAGGCGTAAGCCACCGTTTGGAGTCGGCCGTCATCGTTACCCTGCTCCAAAACACACCCAACCCCGTATGATGACGCATCGCATGTTAAAACCAGTTTTTTACAGAGGTCATACAAAGTCAACAGTTTGTTGGAACACAGCAGGTTCCTCGCCTTATTGAAAGCTTTTTTTGACAATCCCCCCAAGATCATTCACAACCTTTATGGAGGAGCATGTGTAATGGCTCCAACAATTGCTTAAGTTCGGCAGGAAGTTCCCAAAATAGCTCAAGAGTCCCAGGAATGATCGCAACTCCGACGTGTTGCCGGGCCTGGGCGCCCGGCGAATCGCCTCAATTTTTGATTCAGTGGGCCGGATCCCGGTCTGCGGCAACCATACTACCCAGGAACTCGACCTCTGAGGCCAAAAACATGCACTTGGTCTTTTTCAGCCACAGGCCTACCCGTTCCAATCAACATAGCACCTGCTCCGGGTTGCGGAGGTGTTCCTCAGTGTCTCGACCCGTTATAAGGATGTCGTCTTGGAACACGATCGTTCCAGGGATGGACTTGAGCAAGCTTTCCATGTTTCGCTGAAAGATAGCCGCTGCCGAACGAATGCCAAACGGGCACCTGTTGTAAACAAATAATCCTTTGTGTGACGTGATGCTGGTCAGAAACTTGGATTCTTCAGCCAGTTCCTGAGTCATGTAGGCCGAAGTGAGGTCCAGCTTCATGAACAGCATACCACCTGCCAGCGTGGCAAAAAGATCCTCTGCTCTCGGGAGCGGGTATTGGTCTTGCAGCGACACTCGGTTGATGGTGGCTTTGTAGTCGCCACAAGTCCTAACCGAGCCATCTGCTTTGAGGACGGGAACAATGGGACTTGCCCAGTCGCTGAATTCAACGGGCGAAATTATGCCCTCTCTGAGCAGCCTGTCCAGTTCATTTTCAATTTTTTCACTCATCACGTACGGCACCGTTCTGGCTTTGTGGTGCACTGGTCTGGCATCCGGAGTGATGCATATCACTACTTTGGTGCCCTTGAACATTTCGACAGCGGGTTGAAAGAGTGACTCGAATTTTTGCAATACCTGCGAGCATGAACTTCGTTCCACGGATGAAATGCCGTGCACATCCCCCCATTTCCAATTCATCTCAGCTAGCCAACTCCTCCACAAGAGCGCGGGGCTATTTCCCGGAACAATCCAGAGTGGCAGCCGGTTCTGTGATCCATAATACGTTACCACCAAGTTTGCACTGCCCAGCACTGGGATGATCTCTTTGGTGTACGTACGTAGCTGCGTCTCAATGCGTTCCAATTTGGGCCTGCTAGCTCTGTGTGGCCATAGTCTCTCAAATTGTTGGGCGCTCATGAGGGACTGGCTAGCTCCGGTATCCAGCTCCATGTGCACCGGGATGCCATTCAGTAAGACTTTCATCATCATGGGTGGCGTTTTGGAGTATGAGCTGTGGACATCAGCCACATGAACTCTCTGAACTTCAACATCCATGGTTGTTCCCCAGGCCTCATCCTGCATTTCAGACCCCTCGTCTGGTTCGTCTGTCTCGCAGACTAGCCTCGCTACTGCCTTTTTACACATCCTGGCCAGGTGTCCCTTGACATTACAAATCCTACAGGTGTAAGGTTGGAACCTGCAGATTTTTGCAGTGTGTCTGCCCCCACATCTCCAACATGAGCTAAGATTGCTGTTAACAAAAGGGCTATTCCCAGGCATTCCTCTTTGATGGCTCATTTGGCTGTTTCTAATCCTTCTGATGGGGGGTGTTAATTGTCCCATCACAGGATCCATTGTTCCTCGTGATGGCGTGAATTGCCGATCCCCTTTCCATTGTCCCTGTTGCAGGCCCACCCTGGAGCTAGTTGCTACCTGGACGGTGTCGAGTTGCTCTTGCCTGCTTGCCTGGATGGTGTCGAATTGCCCTTGCCTGCCTGTGGGGTTCTGTGTCCTTTTTACAACATTAACTCCCTGGTTCATCGCAACATTGAAACCAGGGCTGTGTGCGTAAATTAGCTTGGTCTCCTCTTCCCCTGCCATGAAGGTCTGAGCTATCAACGCTGCTCCTTCTAAAGTCAAATCCTTAGTCTTCATGAGCTTCCTGAAAATGCCGGCATGATTAATGCCCTCGATGAAAAAGTCCCTTAACATCTCCCCCCTGCAGGCATCGGAGAACTTACAGAGAGTGGCCAAACGCCGCAGTTCCACCACGAAGTCCGAGATGTTTTGACCCTCCCGACGCCGGTGAGAGTAGAACCGGTGCCGGGCCATGTGTACGCTACTTGCCGGCTTGAGATGCTCACTGATCAGCTGGCTGAGCTCTTTGAAGGACTTGTCCACTGGCTTTTGGGGTGCGAGCAGGTCTTTCATCAACGCATACGTCTGTGGACCACAGCTGGTCAGTAGATGCGCCCTCCGCTTGTCAGCCTCTGTCCCTTCCAGCCAGTCCTTTGTGACAAAGCTCTGCTGGAGTCTTTCCACAAAGTCGTCCCAGTCCTCACCCACACAGTAGCGTTCCTCTGTGCCACCGGTGACCATCCTCATGGTTCGGTGATTCCCGATTCTCGTCGCCAGATGTAGTGTCTCTGCACCTTGTTGCAAACTCACACGAGGCATCGATATATCAGACACGGTCACTCTGTGACCTTCACTTTATTTCCAGGACTGAAGAGTGCTGATCCTGGGTGGGACCTCCCCTTTTATACCTGGAAGCCCAGGTGAGGAGCTCACTCCCTGTGGTCAGGGTGTGCATTACAAGGGTACAGGTACAGTATGCATGAGTTACAGTTACATACTTATAGTCATTGCAAGATGGTGAAATACATGACACTCCCTGTGTCAAATCACCCCAGCGTGACTCGACCTACTGCAGGAGGGAGGCATTTGCCTTGTCCGAGAACCTCCTGGCTCTTTTGCGGCCTCCAATGTGCTCCTCTCCCACCTCACTGCTCTCACCAGCGTCAGTCTCCACAGTGTGCTGTGATGCCTCCTCCTCGCTCTCCATTATAGGGCAAATTCAGTCAAATACGTGGCTGGTAACAGCTACTTTTTGTTTGCCTACTTGCTGTGAAGCTTTGAAGTCTCCCTCCTTCCTCCCAAAGCAGCTACACCACAACCAGCCACGCCTTCAGTCCCTCTGAGCTCCTCTCTCTCTGTCTCCTCTTCTGCGCATGTCATGGTGACCCTTGAATTCCAGAATCGCGGGAATCGAGCGTTGCCATGCCGTTGCTAAGGACGGCCACACTTTACGACAGAAGGTCAAAAAAATTTAACGCAACCGCCCATTTGAAATCGCTCACGGTAATGCCCATTTTCAAAAAGGTAAACTAGGTGTTTTGAGAATGGGTGAGAAGCTGGCGATCTGAAAACCCTTTTTTACTGCCCATGCCGGAAATAATGCCCATTTTTGGGCGGTAACCTCAAAAGTGGATGTTCTAGCCCCTGATCCTTTAATAAACATCATCATCATAGGCAGTCCCTCGGAGTCGAGGAAGACTTGCTTCCACTCCTGAAGTGAGTTCTTTGGTGGCTGAACAGTCCAATACGAGAGCCACAGACTGTCACAGGTGGGACAGATAGTCGTTGAGAGAAGGGGTGGGTGGGACTGGTTTGCCTCACGCTCTTTCCGCTGCCTGCGCTTGATTTCTGCACGCTCTCGGCGTTGAGACTCGAAGTGCTCAGCGCCCTCCCGGATGCACTTTCTCCACTTAGGGCGGTCTTTGGCCAGGATTCCCAGGTATCAGTGGGGATGTAGTACTTTATCAGGGAGGCTTTGAGGGTGTCCTTGTAACGTTTCTGCTGCCCACCTGTGGCTCGTTTGTCGTCGAGGAGCTCCGAACAGAGCACTTGCTTTGGGAGTCTTGTGTTTCGCATGCAAACTATGTGGCCTGCCCAGTGGAGCTGATCGAGTGTGGTCAGTGCTTCAATGCTGGGGATATTAGCCTGGACGAAGACGCTGATGTTGGTGCGCCTGTCCTCCCAGGGGATTTGTAGGATCTTGCAGAGATACTTGCATAACAGGAGTATATAATTAAATACGTCAAAAAAATCAAAAGATGTGCATCAACCTATACTCAAATCCACATTTCATTAAAACCAGTTAGTGCATTAAAAGCAATTTCATTTATGCATAGATACAAATTAGCAGAATATTTTCAATAAAAATGAATAAGGGGTTAGCCATTTAGAACTGAGATGAGGAGAAATTTCTTCACCGAAAGGATCGCGAATCTTTGGAATTCTCTACCCCAGAGCGCTCTGGATGCTGAGTCATTGAGTATATTCAAGACATACATGGTAGGGTGAAGCAAAAAAGTGAAGTTTATGACAAATACCGAGGGCTAAATACTGCAGAATCTCTAGAGGAGTATAGAAAGTCCAGGGGTGAAATTAAAAAGGAAATTAAGAAAGCAAAGAGAGAGCATGGAAAATTCTTGGCAAGTAAAATCAAGGAAAACCTAAAGATGTTTTATAAATATATTAAGAGCAAGAGGATAATTAAAGAAAAGGTAGGACCTATTAGAGACTATGTGGGTAATCTGTGCGTGGAGGCAGAAGATGTGGGTATGCTTCTTAATGAATACTTTGCGTCTGTTTTCAGAAAAGAGAGGGGCGATACAGACACTACTATTGAGGAGGAGAAGTGTGAAATATTTGATGAAATACACATCGTGAGAGAGGAGGTATTAAAGGGTTTAGCAGCTTTGAAAGTGGATAAGTCCCCAGGCCCGGATGAAATGTATCCCAGGCTGTTAAGCGAAGCAAAAGAGGAAATAGCAGAGGTTATGATGATCATTTTCCAATCCTCTCTGGCTTCAGGTGTGATGCTGGAGGATTGCTAATGTGGTATCTTTGTTTAAGAAGGGAGAAAGGGATAGACTGAGTAATTACAGGCCAGTCAGCCTAACCTCAGTGGTGGGAAAATTATTGGAAAAAATCTAGAAAGACACGAATTAATCAAGGACAGTCAGTACGGATTTGTTAAGGGAAGGTCGTGTCTGGCTAACTTGATTGAATTTTTCGAGGAGGTAATCAGGAGGGTCGATGAAGGCACAGCATATGATGTAGTGTATATGGATTTTAGCAAAGCTTTTGATTCGGTCCCACATGGCAGACTGGTCACAAAAGTAAAAGCCCATTGGATCCAGGGCAAAGTGGCAAGTTTGATCCAAAATTGGCTCAGGGGGCAGGAAGCAAAGGGTAATGGTTGATGGGTGTTGAAGTGGGAATTAAAGAGTTAAACGCGTTTTAGATTAGGAAGGCAAAAACACAATTTGCTGATGTGGTGAAATTAGCAGGTGCAACTGTAGGACAATGGTGCAATTCCTGTTATTCAGAGTTAATGTCGTAGGCCCACGAAGTGGCTTCTTGTTGTTATTCAGAACTAAGAAATAGATTCCTGTCATTGGCAGGAGGCAGGATGCAGGATACATATGTTCATACCCAAGGAGGATGTGAAACAATTAGCAAAGTTAGAATTGAACAATCTGTAACAAAGCGAAAAAAATTGTCACGCGGTTGAAAGACTGACTAATGATAATGTAAATGATGACTTTGCAAAGAATTCTGTATAAAAGAAGCAGTTCCTGAAGTGTTAGACGAGAACGGTGGGAAGGCATCCAGTTAAGGAACTGGTGTAGACCGTGTCTCCCTTGATCAAGCAATTAAACAATTCTTTTCTCCACAACAGGCCTGTGTTGAGTGTCTTTGTCATATTCCACATCAGTGTTTTTGCGACTGGAAGGATGTTTCCAGTGGGGTTCCGCAGGGCTCAGTACTAGATCCCTTGCTTTTTGTGATATATATTAATGATCTAGACTTGAATATAACGGGTATGATTAAGAAGTTTGCAGGTGATACTAAAATCGGCTGTGTTGTTGGTAATGAAGAAGTAAGGTGCGGACTGAGGAAGATATCAATCAACTGGTCAGGTGGGCAGAACAGTGGCAAATGGAATTTAATCCAGAGAAGTGTGACGTAATGCATTTGGGGAGGGTTAACAAGGAAAGGGGAGCGGAAGGAGCAGCGTGGCGGCCTAGCCCAGCAGTCTGTGCGGCCCCCGGCCTACGAGCACCATCGGAGCAGGCCGAGGAGCGGAAGGAGCAGCGTGGCGGCCTAGCCCAGCAGGCTGTGCGGCCCCCGGCCTACGAGCACCATTGGAGCAGGCCAGGGAGTGGAAGGAGCAGCGTGGCGGCCTAGCCCAGCAGGCTGTGCGGCCCCAGGCCTGTGAGCACCATTGGAGCAGGCCGGGGAGTGGAAGGAGCAGCGTGGTGGCCTAGCCAAGCAGGCTGACCGGCCCCCGGTCTACGAGCACCATCGGAGCAGGCCGGGGAATGGAAGGAGTAGTGTGGCGGCATACCACTCCAGGGAGCAGTATGTGCTGGAGCAGGAGAGCAACGGCAGTGAAAAGGGACGTCATCAAAGTCCAGGTCGGTGATTGGAGTGTGGCCAGGTACATCAGGAGCGGCGAGATCGGAATGAAGGAGCGGCGAGAGACTGTAGAGGGACGTGATCAGGGCCCAGAAGAGGCGCGAGTTCGGGGCCCAGAAGAGGCAAGGGCCCAGGGGCAACACAGGCCAGCCCACACTGTGATATGTGTGCACACTAGGTCCGTGCAGCAGAGCTGGGCTCCAGTCATCTTGGGTAATCCTTGCTACTGGACCAAGACCTAGCTCTGTCAAGCCCGTATGGTGGCTGGTGTGCAACGGTCACCACACGTTAAAAAAAAATCCAAGCACAGGCATCTTCCACCCTTCAAGATTTAATTCGGACCTGGAATTTTAGATCCATCATTGAAACACTGTGGACCTTTTGACGTGGAAGCAAGTCATCCTCGATTCAAGGGACTGCCTATGAATGCATTTGGAGAGGGCTAACAAGGAAAGGGAATACACATTAAATGGTAGGATACTGAGAAGTGTAGAGGAACAAAGGGACCTTGGAGTGTATGTCCACAGATCCCTGAAAGTAGCAGGCCAGGTAGATAAGGTGGTTAAGAAGGCTTTCAGAATGCTTGCCTTTATTAGCCGAGGCACAGAATACAAGAGCAGGGGGATTATGCTGGAACTGTATAAAACACTGGTTAAGCCACAGCTGGAGTACTGCGTGCAGTTCTGGTCACCTCATTACAGGAAAGAAGTGATTGCACTGGAGAGGATACAGAGGAGATTTACAAGGATGTTGCCGGGATTGGAGAATCTAAGCTATGATGACAGATTAGATAGGCTGGATTTGTTTTCATTGGAACAGAGGAGGCTGAGGGGAGACCTCATTGAGGTGTATAAAATTATGAGGGGCCTAGTTATAATGGATAGAAAGGGCCTATTTCCCTTAGCAGAGGGGTCAACAACCAGGGGGCATAAATTTAAAGTAATTGGTAGAAGGTTTAGAGGGGATTTGAGGGGTAAGTTCTTCACGCAGAGGGTTGTGGGGGTCTGGAACTCACTGCCTGAAAGGGTGGTAGAGGCAGAAACCCTCACCACATTTAAAAAGTACTTGGATGTGCACCTGAAGTGCCATAACCTGCAGGGTTACGAACTTGGAGCTGTAAAGTGGGATTAGGCTGGATAGCCTCTTGTTGGCTGGCATGGACACGATGGGCCGAAATGGCCTCCTTCCGTGTTGTAAACATCTATGATGCTATCATTCAACAGGGACCGAAAGATTTTTGGATACCAAGGGAATCAAGGGATATGGGGATAGTGCAGGAAGGTGGAGTTGAGGTAGAAGATCAGCCATGATCTTATTGAAAGGCGGTGCAGGCTCAAAGGGCCAAATAGCCTATTCCTGCTCCTGTTTCTTATGTTCTATGTTCTTATGACCCATGAACGAAAAGCAGAAAAAAACTGCTCCTTTTGCAGATTCTTCCTATTAATGTTGTTTCCACAACAGTTTAACTTCTGAGTGTGCAATAGAATATTATAAGCACTCCGGTTCTTCCTGGCTCCACAAGAATAAATAAAATCTCACCTTTTGGGCTCCTCTTTGGCTGGACTGTCAGCTCAAATCATGCACAGTTGAACCTTAAAATGGCTCTCGGGCTACATGGGCTAAACATTCGATAGCACCCGAAGACGGGTGCAGGGATCACGATTAACCTGCACCCGTTCAAGGTAATGCAGGTAGCATGCAACCTTCATGCTGTTTGCTAATTTAAATCATAGTGGCGTGCAGCCGAGAACTAAATGTGCTCCTGAGTGGCTGCACGCTCAGCAGGGGGCCAAAAATTCATGTGAGGCTAGCACCAATTAAAGCTAGCCTGCAGTTTTTTAAGCCAGCCTGCAGCTCTTAAAGGTGAAGTGCAGTTTGACAACACCAAGTGCTGGAAGTAATTGCAGAAGGGAGTTTCACCTGGGATACATACAGGGATGGACAACAAAGGGCTCCAAGGTTCTCAGACACAGCACTGGTAGTCTTAGTACATGAGGTGGAGAGCAGGAGAGAAGTCTTGTTTCCACAGGGAGCCAGGAGGCCCTCTGAACAGACACTACAAAGGCAGTGGGAGCAGATAGTCACGGAGGTCAATGCCAACAGTGTTGCACAGAGGACCTGGATGCTGTGCTGGAAGAAGTTCAATGACTTCACAAGGGTAGTCAAGGTCAGTGATTGCATCTTCAATTGCCATATCCCACAAACTGCACCACTAGCCTCACACACTGTTCAATTCACCACACACCAATTACTCACCTACGAACAATCTCTTATCAATTATGACTCATACCTCATAATCATATGTTCCCTCTCACCCTCACACTTACAACTGCTGCAAGTCTTACACCCACATCTCATAAGTTGCACACACTGCCAGCTATTCAACCATGACAGCCACATCAGCCAAACACATTGAACCATACTCACTGACACACTTCCCACTCTCTTGGCGGAAACATGGCACACAACTGGAGGCAGCGGCAACTAACTGGAGGGGGGCAGGTGCACCTCCATACCTTGACTCCACCAAGGAGATGGTGCTCCGCATAATTGGAGTGGCCGTGACTGAGGCTGTGGCGAACGGTGGCACTAAAACCATTTAATAGGACAGGATCCTCCTTCTTATATCCCACTTCCCCCTCATCCCAAAATCTCTTCTGACTTACAAGCTGCAGATGGTGTAAGCATGCTTCCCCCTCCCCTCACCACAACTTTATCCTTGTGCCTTTCTAATTTCAGAGACCCAAGAAATCCAACCTGGCCGAAGGAAGAGGAAGAGGAGAGTGATGATGAAGGAGAAATATTGTCACTCGATCTGAAAGTCACAGCCACCAGCTCAGATACTGGCACTGCGCAGACTTTAAAGGGTAGCTTAGAGTTGGGATCTGCATGTGGTGAGACATTGGGCACAAATGGGCTGCAGCCAGGGCAGGAAAAATGGTAGTGTAGGTGCCAGTTCCCTGGAGAATGAGGTCACACACGAGTTCTGCTGCAGAGGACTAAGATGAGGACTTCGATGAGGCAGCATACAAATCAAAACTTATGGATATGCACACAGAAATGCTTGGTGCATTAGCAAGCCTGCCAGAGAGCCTGTTGTCACTGTCAAGGAGCATGGAGGAGTCCAGCTCCAAACCTTTCACAGAGCTTTGCTCAGAGCTTGGTGTTGTGTATGCATGTATAACTTTCAAACTGAGCCAGGAGAAATGTAACTTAACTTAACTGTGCTTTATACAACAATCCAAAAAGGAGTCCCAAACTCGCATGAACCAGAATGAGTACAGCAACTGTGAATAGCTCCCACAGGCTCCTAATGTCTGTCCAGTGAGCTGTAACAAATAGAGTATGAACACAACATATTTTCCCCCTGTTTAAAACCTTTGAGATAGCCAGGTCGTGTTCTGATATGCTGAGACTGGTGTGGAGCTTGCGGTGTTTGCTCTAAGCTTTGGTTGGGAAACAGAACCCTGCCTCTGTTCCATCCTGCTGGTCTCTTCGTGCTAGGTTTGGCTGGGAGTTTGAGAATGTCCAGTAGTAACATAGAAACATAGAAAATAGGAACAGGAGTAGGCCTTTCCGCTCTTCGAGCCTGCACCGCCATTCAATATGATCATGGCTGATCCTCTATCTCAACACCATAATCCCGCTTGATGCTTTTTGTGTCTAGAAATCTAACTATCTCGTTCTTAAATATATTCAGTGACTTGGCCACCACAGCCTTCTGTGGTAGAGAATTGCACAGATTCACCACCCTCTGAGTGAAGAAATTTCTTCTCATCTCAGTCCTAAATTTCTACCCCGTATCCTGAGACTGTGACCCTTTGTTCTAGACTCCCCAGAGACCCCAATTATGAGCTCAGCGGGTGTCTTCCCCGTTAGTGAATGCTTTGTTAAACAGTATGTGCGGAGAATGGTTTGAACTGTTTTGTTGAATGTATGGCCTGCTGTGAGGTTGGCTTTCAAACCTTCTTTGATGATGCGGTTAAAACGCTTAACACCTCCGTTGCTTTGAGGATTGTACCGAGTAGTAAGGCGATGCTCGATAGCATGATGAATGAGGAAATCGGCGAACTGATCGGACACTAACTATGGTCAATTGTCAGTGATTATGACTTCTGGGAGGCCCCACTTCGTGAACATACAGCTGCAGAATAGTGACGATTGTTGATGAGGTCACTGAACTTGTAGCAATTTCTGGCCATTTGAAATGCAGGTCATGTACTACAACAAGGAACCACTGGTGCTGTGGAGCTGCTTCGACTAGACCGAAGATATCCAGCTGAAGTTGTTGCCATGTTGTCTTTGTGGCCATGGAATGGGCTTCATTGACACTGATCGGATGTTTGTGGCCTTTTCGTTCAGACTGAATGCTTTGCAGTTTGAGATGAACTCCTCGATGCGAGTGTCAATCCCAGGCCACCAAACTGAATTGCGACATCTCTGTTTCATGCGGACAATGCCAAGGTGTCCATCGTGTGCCAATGAGAGAACGCGCTGCTGAAGCGACTTTGGAATTACTGCTCTATCACTACAAGTTAGGCAGCCATCATTCCAAATGGAAAATTCATCGCAAAGTCTATGGAATGTTTTCAGCTCTTCTGGAATTTGCTTAGGCCACTCAGTCTGGAGGAAACGGCTCATGTGTTTGAGCGCAGTATTACTCTGTGATTCGGTTTTGAGTTCGTCGCAGGAGACAAGGTTTCTAATGGACTGAGTGATGATCGACGTGACATATGTGTCGTCATCTGTGAGCAAGTCAGCACCAGAGTCTGAAGCAGGTGTCGAGCGGCTGAGCATGTCAGCTACGTGTTTGCGACTGCCAGCGATGTACTGTACATTAAGTTATATTGATGAAGGCGATCTGACCATCGGTTGATTTGTAGTGATCTGTGCCCAGATCCAGTTGTAGCGAGGAGAGTAGTTAGCACTTGGTGATCCGTACGGAGAGTAAGTTTCCTGCCATAGAGGTAGATGCGCCAGCGTTCACATGCGTAGATGCAAGTGAGTGCTTCGCGTTCCCCTGTACAGTATTTACGTTCTGCAGACGAGAGCGTGTGAGAGGCGAAGGCTACTGGACGTTCCAGGCAGTCAATCCATTGCGAGAGCACAGCACCCAAGGCGGTGCCTGATGTATCCGTGGTGACATACGTAGTGGCATTTGGATCAAAGTGTGCGAGGGTAGGAGGGGATGTGATTTTCTCCTTAAGTGTGGTGAGTACCTGAGCCTGGGAATCTGTCCATTCCCAAGGGATGTTCTTGCGCATCAACTTGCGAAGTGGTTCGGCAATGTGCGTGTAGTGAGAGACGAACTTCAGATAGAAGTTGCAAGTGCTGAGGAATGATGAAAGTTCTTTGGCGTTGATAGCCTCCTGCATTTGCTGGATCGCGTCAATGTTGTCAAGCGTCTGTGCTGTGACTCTGTAGCCCAGAAAGTTTATTTCTCCAGCAGCGAATCTACACTTATCAGCAATAAGTGTAATGTTATGTGTAGCAAGTCTAGCCATAACTGTGTGAAGTCGCTGGTCATGTTCTTCCATTGTCCGTCCATGGACGATGATATCGTCAAACAGATTGAGGACTCCCTCTATACCTGCTAGCATAGTAGTGACAATCTTCTGAAATGCACCTGGTGCAGAAGACAGTCCGTAGGGCATGCGTCGATGCTGATACAGACCATCATGCGTCGTGAATGCCGTGAGTGGTTTGCTTTCCTCCGCTCGGGGTATTTGCAGGTAACTGCCGTGCATGTCGAGTTTTGTAAAAACTATTGAGCCGTGGAATTCTGAAGATAGTTCGTCAATGGTAGGAAGAGGGTACTTGTAAAATGCAGACATCGCATGCACTGTTCCTTGCTGAGGGTGAGGTAGGAGAATTGCTCCCTGAAGACGCTAGGTGGATATGGCCTCATGCTGAGAGTCTTTTCCCGATCCTCCTCCTGCCTCTTCTAGCAGCTTGTCCTGCTCTGTGTTGTCTCTGCTCATTCTCCCTGTCATGCTGCAGGCCAAGGGTGATACAATCTATTGCACCCAAGTCTAGGAGAAACTAGTCTGAGCAGACTCCTTGCAGTATCAAATCATTGAGCATGTGCCACACCATTCCTTGTTGACTTTAGGCAACTTTAAACAAGTCTAGAAAGCACCAAACACTTCCAAAAACTCAGCAACAATCTGCAACTAATCTGTAAATAGGTGATGGTCCCTTTAAATAGCGCTGGTGGGGGGTCCTTACCGCTGCTGAACGCATATTCAGCTGTGCGAGGTTAAGAGGTGTTAGCTCCAGCGATGAGTTCGAAAATGGCAGTGCTGGCATCAAATCAGCATTACATGCTAATTGACGTCACAATCTGCGTACTCTACATACTTACGGTGCACGCTCCAAGCGCCGACATTAAAGCCCTCAACAGAATGGCAGCCGGAGCAGCCCACATCAGACGCATGCATGTGCTGCTCAGATGCCATCTACAAGCCAATTCAGCACCCACAGTGCCCAAACAACTGGCGCTATGCAACCAAATTTTTAGCCCAGGCGGAAAGTCATTTTTGGAGTGCTATCATCCCATTTCAGTAAGGTGGAAGACTGAAAATCTCTTCCATGTATTTAAAAGTAATAAAAGCAAGATTAAAATTACATATTTCACCTATAAAGCTATCTATTTGTGCTTTGTTAATGTTTTTACATGAGGGCTTCAGTCTTTCAAAAGCTTAGACTTAGGGCTAGAAATTGCGTAGCACCCCGTTTGGGGCGATAACTTTTGAAGAATCGCAAAAGTATCGCCAGGCAAAAATGATTTGCTGCTCCTGGGAACTTCAGCTTTAGCACTCCAAGAGTGAAGAGCACTAAATCAAGAGCACTACAGTGGTAGCGGCAGAGCGCTGAACAAAGTTCACTGCAGTGCTGCCGTCTTTAGAGGCTCCTTACCTTGCTTAAAGGGAAGGACCAATAATGGCTGCAACTGTTCTTAAAGTTCTCTCAGTAGGGCCACAGGGCCTGATTACATAACAGCCCCAAGCACTCGAAGAGAGTGGAGGGCTGAGGAATCGCACAGAAATCAGCGGGCAATATCAATCAGAAAGCACCAGACTGGTGCGAGTAATAGAGTATGCCCTACCTGACCACCACTGCCTTTAGTTAGTGCTCTCCAAGTAACTAGCCGAGGTGACAACGCGTCCTGCAGTTGTCGTTGTTGATGCCCGGCGATGCTGCAGGGAGTGGGAGCGAACATCATATCCAGAGCGCTAACGGGAAGCTGCGCAAAACCACCAGGAAAGTTTGTGGGCATGGGTGTATTTGCCGTGCCCAGTTGGTAATCCCTTAGCGCCCCATTACCGCCCCCCACAGGCACTAACGGGAGGCGCAGAGCAGCCAAATTTCTCCCCCTTGAACTTTATAATTTGACTGAGAGTTAGCAGTCTGTTAACTTTAGAGAGGTGCCACAATCTTAGCATGTTCATTCTGTACAATTTCCCACTGTGCATCTCTATAATTTTCTCATTGGAAGTGAAAAGTGGCTGCTTTTCATGGGATAGGATTTCTGATTTTCTTTCTTCAAATGATTCCAGAACACAACAAACAATTTTTCATTTTTTTCTTCAGGTAATGTTCATACTTTAATTATCCAATGTTGAATTAAACTGCCTAAATGTTAGCTATGAGAAAGACAGACCAATCTATCTCCCCCCTATCCACTCAGCCCCCGAGCACCCGACCTCCCTCTGTCCCTCCCAGTCTTCTCTTTCCCAACCTTTTTCTCCATCCCCTTCTCTCCCCAGCCTCCAGTTCTATCCAGGTGGTTGGTTATTAACTGACTGTTGATCACTGTTGGCTGACTGTTGGTGGCTGGGGGTAAACTGACTGTTGGTAGATTGCTGAGAGCTGGCAACTGGCTATTGGTGGCTGGCTGACTTCTGCTGGCTGGCTGCTGGTAGTGGCTAGCTTGATGGCTGTAGTTTGACTGGCTGCTAATGGTGGATGGGTGGCTTGTAGTGGTTGGCTGCAGGTTAACGAATGCTGGCTCTGGTTCTTGATTACTGAATGGCTTCTGGTAGCTACTTGCTGGTGATGGCTGTCTATGGTTTGGCTGGCTGCTAGTAATGGATGTATAGCTGTGGGCTGGCTGTTACAATAAACTGTGACATGCAGGAAATGCGCACTACGTACAACCTTTGGATTACCTAAAAGCTGCAACATTTTAATTATGATTTAATGTGACTATTATTACGCTTAACATATTTTGTGAATTGTCAAAATTTTAAGGTGTTGTACAGTTCAGCCAGCATAATTTTGTTTCCTAAGAACATAAGAAAGCATGAGAGAGAATGCCATTTAAGTCTGCTCCTTCCACTGGCCGTATAATTTAATCTATCATGGATCCTACCCCAACCATGCATTCCTGAGGGCAAGTATTGTACCAGTATTGCCGGATTCCAAAAGACACACAAACAAAACACCTAAATAATCAACCATCCATTCCCACTTCTTCAGTATTTGACCTGGGCCTCCTGCCCTCCACAGACGTCACTTCCTCCACCTCTTGTCCATGACAGTGTTAGCAGTGGCTCAGTGGGTAGCACTCTCGCCTGAGTCAGAAGCCTCTGAATTCTCCCACTCCAGGGAGCACAAAAAAATTTAGGCTGACACTCCACTGCAGTGTGTGGGAGCAAAAGCCCATATTTTTGAATTGCTTCGCTTTCAGCGCAGTCTGGAGATGAAGTAGCTTCCTAATTAAAGTTTGGATCAAAGCAGGATGTCTCACAAAACAGACTGCTGGACAATATGGAGCCATTTAGCCATTCAAATGTGTCAATTTGTTCACCTGTGTGTTTACAGTAACTGATGGCAAGGGTTGATTGTGGCAGTGAGACCGAATTTCAGGAAAATGGGTAGCTAGTCATTTAGTCTACATCATCTGTATTGAAGCATTGAAGCACTAACCACACTTGATCAGCTCCGCTGGGCAGGCCACATAGTTTGCATGCCAGACACGAGACTCCCAAAGCAAGCGCTCTACTTGGAACTCGTCCACGGCAAACGAGCCAAAGGCGGGCAGAGGAAACATTACAAGGACACCCTCAAAGCCTCCATGATAAAGTGCGACATCCCCACTGACACCTGGGAGTCCCTGGCCATAGACCGCCCTAAGTGGAGGAAGTGCATTCGGGAGGGCGCTGAGCTCCTCGAGTATCGTTGCCGAGAGCATGCAGAAATCAAGCGTAGGCAGCGGAAGGAGCGTGCGGCAAACCAGGCTCCCTGCCCACCCTTTCCTTCAACGATGATCTGTCCCACCTGTGACAGAGACTGTGGTTCTCGTATTGGACTGTACAGCCACCTAAGAACTCATGCTAAGAGTGGAAGCAAGTCTTCCTCAATTCCTTGGGATTGCCTATGATGATGATCATCTGTATCTTAATTATGTATGTACCATTGATACTATGCATGGAATCAAAGAAATTCCTGCTGATCACCTGATTTGTGTACAGTAATTCATGAAGCAATTAGACATGATTTCAAGACAATGGTTGTTTAGTCTACATCGTGTGTATGCTAATTATTTGTATATACCATTGATACTATGTATGGAATATAGAGTTCAAAGGCCTAATTTTGTATAAGAGATGTGAGAGAAGGCTGCTTGATGAGACACTAGTTTTGGATTGTGTTTCTCATGAGCAGAGAGCATGGGTTTGTTTAATGTGTGTGCCTCAGTAACTTTCCTACGGATTTGTGTAAGTATGAATGTTTGAATAAAAGACCTGTTCCTGCCATTACTACAACTAAGTGTGTGTGTAATTCGACATTTAAAGCAATGAAGCGAAAAGAGCAAGAAAGCTGTCCAACACACAACACAGTGGTGCAGGAGCATCATCATCATCATTGTCGGAGGTGCCGTCTTTCGGATGAGACGTTAAACCAGGGCCCTCTCTGCTCTCAAGTGGACGTAAAAGATCCTATGGCACTATTTCGAAGAAGAGCAGGGGAGTTATCCCCAGTGTCCTGGTCAATATTTATCCCACAATCAACATAACAAAAAAATAACACATTATCTGGTCATTATCACATTGCTGTTTGTGGGAGCTTGCTTGTGTGCAAATTGGCTGCCACGTTTCCTACATTACAACAGTGACTACTCTCCACAAGTACCTCATTAGCTGTAAAGCGCTTTGCGATGTCCGGTGGTCGTGAATGGCGCTATATAAATCCAAGTCTTTCTTTCTTTCTATGACCCCAGCAGTGCAGAAACCAATGCTTCCTGCCAAGTTTTTGATCATATTAGTCTAGTATTAGCCAGTCCCTCGTGTTGAGGATGACCCACATCCACACCCAAAAAAAATTCTCAGGTGTTTCCATGAGGGACCTGATATTCCAGGTCCCGAACTACATCTTGAAGGGTGGAAGATGCCTGTGCGTGAATTCTTTTAACGTGGGGTGGCCATTATAAGCGGTTTTGATCCTAGCCCAATTGATTGACGGACGGTTCGAATTGCCCCCGCCTTACGAAAATTCTATACCCAGGGATTATTATTCAGAGTGTAAATGGAATAAGTCACGGACAGGAATGCTTCGGTGAAAAATCGCACTTATTTATTTGGTCTAACATACACTGGCTAAAACATGCACTACTAAACAAAATCACTGTCTCTATGGAGAATAAGCTGCAGGTTAAAACAACATACAGTACAACACTGAGGACTGGTGACATGCAGTAATTTCCTTGTTGCTATGGTGGAGTCTAACTCCCCCATTACCAGCGAATCTGGTAAGATCAGCCATGATCTTTTTGAATGGCGGAGCAGGCTCGAGGGGCTAGATGGCCTACTCCTGTTCCTAATTCTTATGTATGTTCTTATGAATTACCCAGTTGCATGAAGCTCCCTCCCCAGAATAGCCCGAAAAAGCTTCACTTCCAAGAAAACTCTGAGCCCTTTACAACCCACACAGCTCGCCCGGCACTCTGGTTACTGGCTTAGGACACTCCCATATTAGTCTACACCTACATATATAACTATCATACCCAGTCCAATCCAGATATTTTTGAAGGTGTTCATTTTTACTGCATTAACTGATTTTGCTCAAGTGCAACCTACATATCTCTATAGGAGATATTTAGTTTGCTGGAGGCTTATTGGGGGTGCAACTGAGGTAATGCATTTGGGGAGGGCGAACATGGATTTCTGAAGGGGAAGCCATGTTTGACAAATTTGCTGGAATTCTTTGAGGATGTAATGAACAGGGTGGATAAAGGGGATCCAGTGGATGTGGTGTTTTTGGACTTCCAGAAGGCATTTGACAAGGTGCCACATAAAAGGTTACTGCACAAGATAAAAGTTCACAGGGTTGGGGGTAATATATTAGCATGGATAGAGGATTGGCTAACTAACAGAGAACAGAGAGTCGGGATAAATGGTTCATTCTCTGGTTGGCAACCAGTAACTAATAACAGTGCCACAGGGATCAGTGCTGGGATCCCAACTATTTACAATCTATCAGACTTGGAAGAAGGGACTGAGTGTAACGTAGCCAAGTTTGTTGACTATACAAAGATGGGAGGAAAAGCAATGTGTAAATCTGCAAAAGGACATAGACAGGCTAAGTGAGTGGGCAAAAATTTGGCAGATGGAGTATAATGTCGGGAAGTGTGAGGTCATTCACTTTGGCAGAAAAAATCAAAGAGCAAGTTATTATTTAAATGCAGAAAGATTGCAAAGTGCCGCAGAACAGCGGGAACTGTGCATGAAACACAAAAGCATAGTATGCGGGTATAGCAAGTGATCAGGAAGGCCAATGGTATCTTGGTCTTTATTGCAAGGGGATGGAGTATTGCTACAGCTATATAAGGTATTGGTGAGGCCACACCTGGAATACTGTGTGCAGTTTTGGTTTCCAGATTTACGAAAAGATATACTTGCTTTGGAGGCAGTTCAGAGAAGGTTCACTAGGTTGATTCCAGGGATGAGAGGGTTGACTTATGAGGAAAGGTTCAGTAGGTTGGACCTCTACTGATTGGAATTCAGAAGAATGAGAGGTGATCTTATCGAAACGTATAAGATTATGAGGGGGCTTGACAAGGTGGATGCAGAGAGGATGTTTCCACTGATGGGGGAGACTAGAACTAGAGGGCACGATCTTAGAATAAAGGGCCGCCCACTTAAAACAGAGATGAGGAGACATTTCTTCTCTCAGAGGGTTGTAAATCTGTGGAATTCGCTGCCTCAGAGAATTGTGGAAGCTGGGACATTGAATAAATTTAAGACAGAAATAGACAGTTTCTTAAACGATAAGGGGTTATGGGGAGTGGGCGGGGAAGTGGAGCTGAGTCCATGATCAGATCAGCCATGATCTTATTGAATGGCGCAGCAGGCTCGAGGGGCTGTATGGCCTACTCCTGTTCCTATTTCTTATGTTATGTTCTTAAATTAAATGGTAGGACACTGAGAAGTGTAGAGGAACAAAGGGACCTTGGAGTGCAGGTCCACAGATTTCTGAAGGTAGCAGGCCAGGTAGATAAGGTGGTGAAAAAGGCATATGGAATACTAGCCTTTATTAGTCGAGGCATAGAATACAAGAGCAGGGAGGCTATGCTCCAACTCTATAAAACACTAGTAAGGCCACAGCTTGAGTACTGCGGCAGTTCTAGTCACCTCATTACAGGAAAGATGTGATTGCACAGGAGAGAGTTCAGAGGAGATTTACAAGGATGGTGCTTGGTCTGGAAATCCCCTGGGAAGACAGACGCACAAACATTCGCATCCTCCTGCAGGCCAACATCCCCAGCATTGAAGCACTGACCACACTTGATCAGCTCCGCTGGGCAGGCCACATAGTTCGCATGCCAGACACGAGACTCCCAAAGCAAGTGCTCTACTTGGAACTCATCCACGGCAAACGAGCCAAAGGCGGGCAGAGAAAACATTACAAGGACACCCTCAAAGCCTCCCTGATAAAGTGCGACATCCCCACTGACACCTGGGAGTCCCTGGCCATAGACCGCTCTAAGTGGAGGAAGTGCATTCGGGAGGGCGTGGAGCTCCTCAAGTATCATCGCCGAGAGCATGCAGAAATCAAGCGTAGGCAGTGGAAGGAGCATGCGGCAAACCAGGCTCCCTGACCACCCTTTCTGTCAACAACTATCTGTCCCACCTGTGACAGAGACTGTGGTTCTCGTATTGGACTGTACAGCCACCTAAGAACTCATGCTAAGAGTGGAAGCAAGTCTTCCTCGATCCCGAGGGACTGCCTATGATGATGATGATGATTGGTCTGGAAAGTTTTAGCTATGAGGAAAGATTGAATCAGCTGGGTTTGTTTTCCTTGGAACAGAGGAGGTTGAGGAGTGACCTTATTGAGCTGTATAAAATTATGAGGGGCCTAGATAGAGTGGATAAGAAGGACATATTTCCCTTGGCAGAGGGGTCAACAACTAGGGGACATCAATTTAAAGTAATTGGGAAGAGGTTTAGAGGAGATATGAGGAGAAATTTCTTAACCCAAAGGGTAGTGGAGGTCTGGAAGTCATTGCCTGAAAGGGTGGTAGAGGCTGAAACCCTCACCACATTTAAGGTGTGCTTGGATCTGCACTTGAAGTGCTATAACCTGCACGGCTACGGACCAAGAGCTGGAAAGTGGTATTTGGTTGGATAGCTGTTTGTCGGCCGGCACGGACACGATGGGCCGAAATGGTCCCCTTCCAGGCCGTAAATTTCCATGATTCTATGATTCAATTGGTGAATGCCAGTAGTACAAAGTGGACTGATAGTGAATCGGCTGTCCATGTGATCAATGGAAAAGAAAATGGGGTGTGATGTAAATCGAACTGCCAATTCCGCTATCAAGCTATTTTGTGCATCTGCTGTTAACCAATAAAACTCCATAATGTTAAAGCGGTGTCCTTTAATTTTGCCCCTTAATTTTCTATTCTTTGGGAATGTAAATTCAGTTTTGTTACTCTCTCCTGATAACCATTTGATTAGCTTTGTTGACAATTCCACGTTGACAAGAAACTTTCTATTGCGTAACGTTTTATCATTTCCTGTTCCAACATTCTCTTACACAAATCTGCATTAAGAATTCATCTCCCACTAGCCAAATTGCTTAATTGGTCAAGATCCTTTTGAATCCTCTCTTCTATTTAACACCTGAACACTAGCTTCATATCATCACAAAGTACTATTACAAGAAGTACTGTCCTCTAAACCTTTTATAATACTTTATTTTATGTAGTGAAACATTTTAGTTGTGTAGCACTCCACAAAACAAATGCACACTTCTTGCTCTTTTTGAAATAATGTCCTGCGGTCATTAACATTCATCTGAATCACCAGAACAATCAACAACAACGTGTTTATATAGCACCTTTAACGTAGTTAAACATCCCAAGGAGCTTCACAGGAGTATTATAAGACAAAATAAATTGACACCGAGCCACAGGGCAGATGACCAAAAGCTTGGGTCAAAGAGGTAGGTTTTAAGGAGCGTCTTAAAGGAGGAAAGAGAGGTAGGGAGTCAGAGAGGTTTAGGCAGGGAATTCTAGAGCTTAGGGCCTTGGTAACAAAAGGCCCAGCCACCAAAGGTTGAGCAATTATAATCAGGAATGCTCAAGAGGGCAGAATTAGAGGAGCGCAGATATCTTGGGGGGTTGTGGGGCTGGAGGAGATTACAGAGATAGGGCGGAGCGAGGCCATGGAGCGATTTGAAAACAAGGATGAGAATTTTGAAATCAAGGCACTGCTTAATCAGGAGCCAATGTAGTCAGCGAGCACAGGGGTGATGGGTGAATGGGACATGGGCAGCCGAGTTTTGGATGACCTCAAGTTTACGTAGGGTAGAACGTGGGAGGCCATCCAACAGTGTGCTGGAATAGTCAAGTCTAGAGATAACAAAGGCATGGATGAGGGTTTCAGCAGTGAATGAGCTGAGGCAAGGGCGGAGACAAGCGATGTTACGGAGGTAGAAATAAGCAGTCTTAGATACGCCATGGATATGTGGTCAGAAGCTCATTTCAGGATCAAATATGATACCAAGGTTGCGAACAGTGTGGTTCAACCTCAGATGGATGTTCGGGAGAGGGATGGAGTCAGTGGCTAGGTGACATAGTTTGTGGCGGGGATCAAAAACAATGGCTTCTGTCTTCCCAAATATTTAATTGGAGAAAACTTCTGCTCATCCAAAACTGGATGTCGGACAAGCGGACTCCGTGGAGGGGTCAAGAGAAGTGATGGTGAGATAGAGCTGGGTGTCATCAGCGTACATGTGGAAACTGGCGCTGTGTTTTCGGATGATGTCGCCAAGGGTCAGCATGTAGATGAGAAATAGGACGGGCCAAGGATAGATCCTTGGAGGAACACCAGAGTAACGATGCAGGAGCGGGATGAGAAGACATTGCAGGTGTTCTCTGGCTATGCTTAGATAGATAAGAATGGAATCAGGTGAGTGCAGTCCTACCGAGCTGGTCGAAGGTGGAGAGGCAGGACAGATCGTCATGTGAAGGGTAGCACTTCTGACAATATAGTATTCCTTCAGTACTATGATAGTCAACTTATATTATGAGCTCAAACCTTTTGGAATCTTTTTGCACTTTTTTGTTCTACTTTATTCTTTTTGGTTGCTGAGTCTCAAACCACTCCTATAGGTTAGCCCTCAATTCCTGTGTCCCAGAGAATGCTTTGAGTTGCCTAGATATCTAAATACATTTGTAGCATGCCCAGGGATGGAACAGAGAGCTCTCTTCACTTTATTTTGGCTTATTGATTTTATCAAGTATCCTCTCGTGATCTTTCTTGACTTCGAAAGGCAGTAGAATAACATTTCACTGGAGTGACTTTGGCTTTAACGGCCAAACAAATTTATTAAACAGTAAAAGAATAAGTGAACATTAGTTATTTTATAGCAGTTATTAAGCTTAACTAGCTGTGCCTAAGTAGAAAATAGAGGTTGTGACTGATGTACTAAACTATAATGTTATTTTCTTTTCTCATCTTCAGCAGAATCCCTCTGGCCTGGCTAATTTCAGACAGCCATCCAATTTTAACCAAACACCTTTGACAAAATAATGGTGACTAATGAAATTTAAACAAATGTATGTTAAAATTCAAAAGAGCTGCCAATCAAGTATTTTTTTTAATTATTCATTCGCGTTGGCAAGGCCAGCATTTATTGCACATCCCTAATTGCTCTTGAAAAGGTGATGGTGAGCCTCCTTCTTGAACCGCTGCAGTCCATGTGGTGAAGGTACTCTCATAGTGCTGTTAGGTAGGGAGGTCCAGGATTTTAATCCAGTGACGATGAAGGAACAATGATATATTTCCAAGTCAAGATGGTGTGTGACTTGGAGGGGAACCTGAAGCTGGTGGTGTTCCCATGCGCCTGATACCCTTGTCCTTCTCAGTAGTAGAGGTTGCGGGTTTGGAAGGTGCTGTTGAAGAAGCCTTGGCAAATTGCTGCAGTGCATCTTGTAGATGGTACATACTGCAGCGACATCAGGTGGAGGAAGTGAATGCTTAAGTTGGTGGATGGGGGCGCCGATCAAGCAGGCTGCTTTGTCCTGGATGGTGCCAAGCTTCTTGAGTGTTGTTGAAGTTGCACTCATCCAGGCAAGTGGAGAGTATTCCATCACACTCCTGTCTTGCACCTTGTAGATGGTGGAAAGGCTTTGGGGAGTCAGGAGGTGAGTCACACATCGCAGAATACCCAGCCTCTGACCTGCTCTTGTAGCCACAGTATTTAAGTGGCTGCTCTACTTAAGTTTCTGGTCAATGGTGACCCCCACGGATTGATGGTGGGGGATTCGACAATGGTAATGATATTGAATGTCAATGGAAAGTGGCTAGGCTCTCTCTTATTGGAGATAGTCATTGCCTGGTGCTTGAGTGGCGCAAAAGTTACTTGCCACTTTTCAACCCAAGCCTGGATGTTGTTCAAGTCTTACTGCATGTGGGCAATGACAGCTTCATTATCTGAGGAACTGAACACTGTGCAATCATCAGCAAACATCCCCACTTCTGACCTTAGGATGGATGGAAGGTCATTGATGAAGCAGCTGAAAATGGTTGGGCCTAGGACTCTACCCTGCAGAACTCCTGCAGTGATGTCCTGAGGCTGAGAGGATTAGCATTCAACAACCACAACCATCTTTCTTTGAGCTAGGTATGACTCCAGCTAGTAGAGAGTTTTCCCCTGATCCCCGTTGACTTTAATTTGACTAGAGCTCCTTGGTGCCACACATGATCAAATGTTGCCTTGATGTCAAAGGCAGTCACTCTCACCTCTCCTCTGCAGTTCAGCTCTGGGCCTGTGGTAGGTGGTGCGGGAACCAATACGAGAGAAAAGCCTTCCTCATACATATGGCTCAACCAAACCACTAACACTGCAACAATTTATCTAAATAAGGTAGGGCATTTTTTTCCCCTCTGTGATTGAAGCTATTTTTTTAACTCATTATGCACTTTGAAAAAAAGTGATATATGCCAATTTTGGTGGCCGCCCATTTCTCGGCGGCCACCGGGCGGGAAGTTCGTTTTTGGCGCCTGCTGCCGCTGGGTTCCATCGGGAGCCACTTTGGTTGCCTTTGTGTGGGCGGCAGCGGGAGGGGCAGCAGACGTCAGTCGGCGAGTGGGCGGGAGCAGGATTCGGCGGCAAGCATCATCAGAATGCATCAGGTGGACAACTTTATAACCAAACTGTTCAGCAGCCATTCCTCTCATCATAGAGGATGAGTGGCCAGAATGCATCAATGAAGACTGTCAGAACCAGGCCCAGAGCTTCGTGGTTCAATGAACAGGAGTTGGAGGAGCTAGTGATAGAGGTGGAGCGCAGGTACAGCGAACTCACCCAGGATGGGCGTGGCAAGCCTCCACCAGCCCAATACCGATGTCTTTGGATGGACATAGGTCAGATGGTCAGTGCAATGGGCAACGTGGAGCAGGATGGGGACCAATGCCACAAACGGTGGAACGATTTGGTGGCTGCAGCTAAAGTGAGTACAAATTTAGTCAGCCCCTCCTGTCCAAGGGCAAAATGGTTGTGCGCACGATATGTGTGCGTGTGTGTGTGAGAGTGTGTGTGTGTGTGTGTGTGTGGGGAAGTGTGTGTGGGGGGTGGCATGAGCAAAGGGAGTAAAGACTGCAACGTTTCTTTGTACAGAGAAAACAAGCAGCCAAACAGGCAAGCCTGAGTGTGACCGGAGAGGGCCCACAAGATGTGGTGGAATTGACCAGGCTGGAGGAGCGTGTGTTGGCATTGGTGGGACATTACCGCATTCCAACCACAAACGTTTCGGCAGATCCGGTGCTACCGCAGGGTAAGACTACACTCATCTCTGGTGTCAGTGAAGGTCATAGCATGAAAGTACTTGCAATGTTAATGCACTCGCGGCTGAACGCAGATTTTGTCGCCCATTATTGGTGTGGACATGTAGGGATGGGACTCCTTGCTGGCATAATGTGAGCTGGAATGGCTCACAACTCATTTTCACCAGCCACCACCCCCCCTTCCCCCACCCCGCCTCCTCCCACCCGACTACAGAATGACATTTTGTCCTCTAGTTGCAGATGCTGACTCAGACACCACGGATCTAGAGAGACCATTGACATCTGGCTTTCACAGAAGCCGTCACACCCCAGCATCTCCCAACCCGATGTTCTCCACACCCGAGGACACCGGATCCTTCCTGCACCCCCAGCTCACATCACGCATGTCCACCGCTCCCACCTCTGCCACCCAGGGCCAGGAAGAAGAGGAGAGAGAGGAGGGAGAAGGGCCCATATTTGTGCCCCTTCACCTGGAGGATCCGGAAGCGCCTGACATCAACCCCCTGCCAAATCAGCCAAGTGTCCGCAGATCCTCGGCGTCAGGCTCAGATTTCCTGGGGTTTCCCACACACTCCACTCAAACAAGCTCAAGCAAGCGCAGAGCCCGTGGTGCAAAGGGAAGCAAGGCCCCAGTACCCAGCAGCAGCGAGCAACCACCTGCGGATACAGGACAGCTCACTCTATTGAGCCAGATGGTCCAACTCTCAACCACCAGCGTGGAGGTAGGTCGCGAGATGCAGCAGATCATGGCTGGGATAGTTGCCAGCATCACCACAATCACTCAGCAGCACGATCAAAGGATGGAGCGACACCTCACAGTGTTGGAGCGCACATCAGAAAGTGTCGAGGCCATAAGGCAGGAGATGGCTTCTGCATGCGTGCTGCAAGCCTCCGACCCCACACCCTCAAGGCACACAGATGTGGAGGAGCAGGAGATCCCGGCGCCTTCGGTCCCACGTCCTACATTGTCACCGAGACGCACACGTTTACACATATCACGCTGCCCTCCTGCACAACCGCCTGAACCAGAGGGAGTGAGGAGCAGAGGAGGGTCACTCCGTCGTGTTGGCATGGGGAGGAAGAGGAAAGTGGGCATGGCTGCAAGGGGGAGAGGAGAGGTGGTGGTGACGGATAGAGGGGTGGGTGTTGCTGCCTTGTCTAAATGTAAGTATATGTGATAACATTATGTAACGTTTGTCATTGTGCACTTGTAAATACACTCACATTGTTAATCCTCTGTTTGTGCGTGTGACATTTTAACGTCATATTTGTGGTGCGTTGCGCCAACCACACATCTGTCCCTCAGGTCATCTACTTCATCAGGAATATCTTCCCATTCACATCTGACTGCAGTGTATAATGGGTCCTGTCATCAGGCCATCACAAGACGACAATGAATGCAGGAAGGCTGCCATTCAATTACTCTAGTTTACCAAGTTGTAGGCCAGATCTTAAGGCTTGCACTTCAACCCTCTTTTTGAGAGGCCAAAGATGGAGGAGTGCCACCCCTGAGATGATTTGGTCATCAGTTACATTGCAGTACATTGTGCGAGACAATTAATGAATCAGTTTGGATGTACAACATGTGAGATGCTGAACACTTGTCAGTCACTCATAATAAATTTTTCTTCGCCATTGGCCTTCTCAATGAAGGACTTTCAACAAGGTGCAACAAAAAAGCCTCCATTAGCTTACTCACATTTCAGTCGGTTTTAACACATCCAATTTAAACATCACCATCAGCAAGAAAGTAATGCAACATTGACTTAATTTCTTTCCAGCAGTCCCACTGACATGGTGCAGAATCCGACTGGCTGCCGAGATGTGCCGGCCACCAGCACTCCCTCCCAGCCGATGTGCCAGAGCTGCCCCAATGCACTCCATCTCTCCCTCCCTCCCACCAAGTCGATGTGCAATTGCTGCCCGCTCACACTGCTGCCTTCCTCCCTCCCGATTGACACCGCTCACACTATTCCCGCCCTCCCTCCTTCCCGCCCTCCCGATTGATGCTGAAATAGTGCTGCCTCCCGCCCGATGTGTGATTGCTGGCCCACTGCCGCCCAGCTCAGAGCTGCTTTTCCAGCGCGGTTCTTCTGGCGGGCGGCAGGTCAGCAGGAGTGCAGCAAAAGTGATCAAAATGGCGATTATCTGACTTCCGGCATGGGCGGGCAGGACATTGCGACATGGGCGGAATCCTTCCCCACCAATCTTCCTCTGGGTGGATCCTTGATGAGAGATGGACGGTTCCAGAAAATGGCCATTTCCGGCGGAACTTCAGCGGCTGCGGGCGGGACATTGATGAAAGTCGGCCCCCTGGTATGCAACTCAAAAATCTCTGACCCACAGTGAGAATGGTATCAACTGAGCCAAGCTGACACAGAACTAGGACATTAATGAATAGCATGATCAGCAGAGGACCCTGTCAACCTCCACTAGCTATTAGATTGCATAGTGTTTTTTGTAATTTATCATCATTTCCATTGGGCATGACCAGTTAAAAATAGCTTTTCCTTTTAATAGGATGCTGCAATACAGCATCTCCTATTAAGAACCAACAAAATTTTACACCCAATAAATACATCAACATAAAAGGCAAAAGGGAACATTTTATAGGAATCGAAAGCACATAAATTAATTGGATACAGAAGTCGGCAGATAAACAGCAGACTAACAGATAGAAATAGTTAAGTACCAGACTAAAATCACTCTAATGAGGAAAGGGATAGCAGCAAAGTGTTCCATTTATTAATATTGACATCCCTCATCCTAATGAGCAGAAAAAGGCCACCAAAAATTATAACATTTAACAGTAATGGACATAATGGGGCCAAAAATAAATGGATGGTAATAATGATGTTTGTGCCACTCACCAATCCCTCCAGCACTGACCGCTGAAGTTGGCGGGGTCAGTTGCAGGTTACCACATTACCATTGGACAATTGGGCAAGAATATAAATTTGGGCATACCCCTGTAGGTCCATGCAGGTTGGAAACTTCGACACCTACCCAACCAATTTTCCTGTACAGTGATCTCCCAGAGAGAAGGACATCAGAAGCCCTCTCCCTCCATTCAGGAAATTCTGGGCCTCATAACTGCCACTTCTTTAGTCTGCTGTTTATCTGCCGACTTCTGTATACAAATGATGTGCTTTCAATTCCTTTAAAATCTGAGGGAGGGGTCGATGGCAATATTCCCTCTAATTTGTTTTTCTTGCGTGGTCCCTTTAACCAGTTGCTTGGCCCATTCAAATATTCGCGCATGCGCGGTTTCACCCATGTAAAAGCAGGTGAGCAGCCTGCATGGTCGTGCAACTTAACGGGAACATTGGTTGGTGGGTGGGGGGAATGAGGACGAGAGACAGACACAAGGGAACAGGTGATCTCATTGAAACATTTAAGATTCTGAGGGGGACCCATCAAGTCTGCTCCTCCATTTTGTTAGCCATAATAGTTTGATCCCAATTCCCCATGCTTTCACCCTATCCTTTGACACAGCGTCCCTTTTAAACACCTGAATTAATTCTGCATCATCTGAGACAGTGTGCATTGATGTCTTTTCTACACTGTGCTGCCCAAACCTCAATCTATATTTGAAATGTGGTTTAGAAAGGATAAATTACCCTTTATGAAGTTTGTAGGCAAAGCAGGAGAAAATCTACATTTGTTCATTCAGTATTTCTCCTTCGAGCGGAGAAGGTTAAGAGGAGCTTTAATAGAGGTATTCAAAATTATTAGGGGTTGGGATTGGCAAGTAGGTCACTAACCAAAGGACACAGATTTAAGATAACTGGCAAAAGAACCAGAGGGAAGATGAGAATTTATTTAACGGACCAAGTTGTTATGATCTGGAATGAACTGCCTGAAAGAGTAAACGTAAGAACATAACAAATAGCAGCAGGAGTAGGCTATATGGCCCCTCGAGCCTGCTCCGCCATTCAGTAAGATCATGGCTGATCTTCGACTTCAACTCCACTTTCCCGCCCAATTCCAATATCCTTTAATTCCCATAGTTTCCAAAATTGTATCTATCTCAGCCTTGAATATACACAATGACTGAGCAACTACAACCTTCTGGGGTAGTGAATTCCAAAGGTTCACAACCCTCTGAGTGAAGAAATTTCTCATCATCTCAGTCTTAATTGACTGACCCCTAATCCTGAGACTATGCTCTCTGGACTCTCTAGCCAGGGGAAACAACCTCTCAGCATCTACCCCATCAAGCCCCTGGGAGGACAGGCACCAACATCAGCGTCCTCACTCAGGCTAACATCCCCAGTATTGAAGCACTGACCACACTTGATCAGCTCCGCAGGCCACATAGTCCACATGCCAGACACGAGACTCCCAAAGCAAGTGCTCTACTCGGAGCTCCTCCACTGCAAACGAGCCAAAGGTGGGCAGCGGAAATGCTACAAGGACACCCTCAAAGCCTCCCTGATAAAGTGCAACTTCCCCACTGACACCTGGGAGTCCCTGGCCCTAGACCACCCTAAGTGGAGGAAGTGCAACCGAGAGGGCGCTGAGCACCTCGAGTCTCAACGCCGAGAGCATGCAGAAATCAAGCGTAGACAGCGGAAAGAGCGTGCGGCGAACCAGTCCCACCCACCCCTTCCCTCAACGACTATCTGTCCCACCTGTGACAGAGTCTGTGGCTCTCATATTGGACTGTTCAGTCACCAAAGAACTCACTTCAGGAGTGGAAGCAAGTCTTCCTCGATTCCGAGGGACTGTCTATGATGATGATATCAAGCTCCCTCAGAATCTTATATGTTTCAATGAGATCACCTCTCATTCTTCTAACCTCCAGAGAGTATAGGCTCATTCTACACAATCTCTCATCGTAAGACAAGCCTCTCATCCCAGGAATCAATCTAGTGTACTTTCATTGCACCGCCTACAAGGCAAATATATCCTTCCTTCGATAAGGAAACCAAAACTGTGCACAGTACTCCAGATGTGGTCTAACTTAAGCCCTGTATAATTGTAGCAAGACTTCCTTACTCTTGTACTCCAACCCCTTGCAATAAAGGCTAACATACCATTTAACTTCCTAATTGCTTCCTGTACCTGCATGTTAACTTTTAGGATGAAAAGAAGGAAAATCTATGGGGGTCCTGGGACAGGTGGGACAGATAGTCGTTGAGGGAAGGTGTGGGTGGGATTGGTTCGCCGCGCGCTCTTTCCGCTGTCTACGCTTGATTTCTGCATGCACTCGCCGTTGAGACTCGAGGTGCTCAGCACCCTCTCGGTTGCAGCCAGTTGTCATGGTGCACATTGGTACCAACTACATAGGTAAAAAAAGGGATGAGGTCCTACAAGATGAATTTAAGGAGCTAGGAGCTAAATTAAAAAGTAGGACCTCAAAAGTAGTAATCTCAGGATTGCTACCAGTGTCACGTGCTAGTCAGAGTAGGAATTGCAGGATAGTGCAGATGAATACGTGGCTTGAGCAGTGTTGCAGCAGGGAGGGATTCAAATTCCTGGGGCATTGGAACCGGTTCTGGGGGAGGTGGGACCAGTACAAACTGGACGGTCTGCACCTGGGCAAGACCGGAACCAATGTCCTAGGGGGAGTGTTTGCTAGTGCTGTTGGGGAGGAGTTAAACTAATATGGCAGGGGGATGGGAATCAATGCAGGGAGACAGAGGGAAACAAAATGGAGACAGAAGCAAAAGACAGAAAGGAGATGAGTAAAAGTGGAGGGCTGAAAGCTCGGTGCCTCAATGCGAGGAGTATTCGGAACCCAGGAGAGGGCTCTGAGCTAGTTAGAGTGGGTGAGAGCGCAGATGAACAGGACCCCAAGGAAGAATGCAAAAGGCAGGAGGCAACAGAGCAGAGTAGCATTGGGGTAAGTGTAAACCACAAGGTGATAGGAAGGGACAATATGTATGAATATAAAGGGGCTGCAGGAGGGGTCAAAACTAAAAATCATGGTTGAAAAACTAGTATTAAAACACTCTACCTAAACGCACGCAGCATTCGAAATAAAGTAAATGAGTTGATGGCACAAATCATTACAAATGGGTATGATTTGGTGGCCATTACAGAAACGTGGTTGCAGGGTGGCCAAGACTGGGAATTAAACATACAGGGGTATCTGACAATTCGGAAGGATAGACAAGAAGGGAAAGGAGGTGGGGTAGCTCTGTTAATAAAGGATAATATCAGGGCAGTTGTGAGAGATGATATTGGCTCTAATGAACAAAATGTTGAATCATTGTGGGTGGAGATTAGAGATAGTAAGGGGGAAAAGTCACTGGTGGGCGTAGTTTATAGGCCCCCAAATAATAACTTCACGGTGGGGCGGACAATAATCAAGGGAATAATAGAGGCATGTGAAAAAGGAACGGCAGTAATCATGGGGGATTTTAACCTACATATCGATTGGTCAAATCAAATCACACGGGGTAGCTTTGAGGAGGAATTCATAGAATGCATACGGGATTGTTTCTTAGAACAGTATGTTACAGAACCGACAAGGGAGCAAGCTATCTTAGATCTGGTCCTGTGTAATGAGACAGGAATAATAAACGATCTCCTAGTAAAAGATCCTCTCGGAATGAGTGATCACAGTATGGTTGAATTTGTAATACAGATTGAGGGTGAGGAAGTAGTGTCTCAAACGAGCGTACTATGCTTAAACAAAGGGGACTACAGTGGGATGAGGGCAGAGTTAGCTAAAGTAGACTGGGAACACAGACTAAACGGTGGCACAATTGAGGAACAGTGGAGGACTTTTAAGGAGCTCTTTCCTAATGCTCAACAAAAATATATTCCAGTGAAAAAGGGCGGTAAGAGAAGGGATAACCAGCCATGGATAACCAAGGAAATAAAGGAGAGTATCAAATTAAAAACCAATGCGTATAAGGTGGCCAAGGTTAGTGGGAAAATAGAAGATTGGGAAAATTTTAAACGACAGAAAAGAATGACTAAGAAAGCAATAAAGAAAGGAAAGATAGATTACGAAAGTAAACTTGCGCAAAACATAAAAACAGATAGTAAAAGCTTTTACCGATATATAAAACGGAAGAGAGTGACTAAAGTAAATGTTGGTCCCTTAGAAGATGAGAAGGGGGATTTAATAATGGGAAATGTGGAAATGGCTGAAACCTTAAACAATTATTTTGCTTCAGTCTTCACAGTGGAAGACACAAAAACCATGCCAAAAATTGCTGGTCACGGGAATGTGGGAAGGAAGGACCTTGAGACAATCACTATCACTAGGGAGGTAGTGCTGGACAGGCTAATGCGACTCAAGGTAGACAAGTCCCCTGGTCCTGATGAAATGCATCCCAGGGTATTAAAAGAGATGGCTGAAGTTATAGCAGATGCATTTATTATAATCTACCAAAATTCTCTGGACTCTGGGGAGATACCAGCGAATTGGAGAGCAGCTAATGTAACGCCTCTGTTTTAAAAAGGGGGCAGACAAAAGGCAGGTAACTATAGGCCGGTAGTTTAACATCTGTAGTGGGGAAAATGCTTGAAGCTATCATTAAGGAAGAAATAGCGGGACATCTAGATAGGAATAGTGCAATCAAGCAGACGCAACATGGATTCATGAAGGGGAAATGATGTTTAACTAATTTACTGGAATTCTTTGAGGATATAACGAGCATGGTGGATAGAGGTGTACCGATGGATGTGGTGTATTTAGATTTCCAAAAGGCATTTGCTAAGGTGCCACACAAAACGTTACTACAGAAGATAAAGGTACGTGGAGTCAGAGGAAATGTATTAGCATGGATAGAGAAAGCAGAGAGTCGGGATAAATGGTCCTTTTCGGGTTGGAAATCGGTGGTTAGTGATGTGGCACAGGGATTGGTGCTGGGACCACAACTGTTGACAATATACATAGATGACCTGGAAGAGGGGACAGAGTGTAGTGTAACAAAATTTGCAGATGACACAAAGATTAGTGGGAAATCAGGTTGTGTAGAGGACACAGAGAGGCTGCAAAGAGATTTAGATAGGTTAAGCAAACGGGCTAAGGTTTGGCAGATGGAATACAATGTCGGAAAATGTGAGGTCATGCACCTTGGAAAAAAAAACAGTAAAAGGGAATATTATTTGAATGGGGAGAAATTACAACATGCTGCGGTGCAGAGGGACCTGGGGGTCCTTGTGCATGAATCCCAAAAAGTTAGTTTGCAGGTGGAGCAGGTAACCAGGAAGGTGAATGGAATGTTGGCCTTCATTGCGAGAGAGATGGAGTACAAAAGCAGGGAGGTCCTGCTGCAACTGTACAGGGTATTGATGAGGCTGCACCTGGAGTACTGTGTGTAGCTTTGGTCACCTTACTTAAGGAAGGATATACTAGCTTTGGAGGGGGTACAGAGACGATTCACTAGGCTGATTCCGGAGATGAGGGGGTTACCTTATGATGATAGATTGAGTAGACTGGGTCTTTACTCGTTGGAGTTCAGAAGGATGAGGGGTGATCTTATGGAAACATATAAAATAATGAAAGGGATAGACAAGATAGAGGCAGAGAGGTTGTTTCCACTGATCGGGGAGACTAGAACTAGGGGGCACAGCCTCAAAATACGGGGGAGATAATTTAAAACCAAGTTGAGAAGGAATTTCTTCTCCCAGAGGGTTGTGAATCTGTGGAATTCTCTGCCCAAGAAAGCAGTTGAGGCTAGCTCATTGAATGTATTCAAATCACAGAGAGATAGATTTTTAACCAATAAGGGAATTAAGTGTTATGGGGAGCGGGCGGGTAAGTGGAGCTGAATCCATGGCCAGATCAGCCATGATCTTTTTGAATGGCGGAGCAGGCTCGAGGGGCTAGATGGCCTACTCCTGTTCCTAATTCTTATGTTCTTATGTTCTTATGACCCAGCCCCTGCCTCCACCACCATTTGTTTGCTGCAGCCAGCAGCGGAACTGGAGGGGCACAAGAGGGAAATTGCAATCGGTAAACTGGTGGTAGGTCTCACTGCCTTTAATTCTCTGCCAAAATCCAGTCTGACCAGGCAGGATTGCAGAGGGACTTTGCCAAAGCCCCTCTCCCCTCCCCCCCCACCCCCCGCCCCCTCCACTTCACACAGTCTGTTTCAACTTAATATACTTTCTGAAATTTGTAGAACACAAACAAAATCTACAACAGGTGCATAATTGGTATTGCTGTCATTTTTTTGTGCTCTCTCTTTCTTTCTCTCTCTCTCACATACACACATAGGGGGAGAAATAAGGCTCCTTTGCACCTCCCGTTAGTGCCTCCAGGGGCGGCGATAATGAGGAGCAGCGAGATCAGTGACTCTCGCCATATTCGGTGGGAGATTTGCAGCGGCGATACAGCGATGCACCCCGATCTGCTTCGCCCGCAGATCGTGACGTCATCACCGTGCACATCGCCCTGGTAGCGCCCCGGTCCTGAACTTGCATTCAGCCTCCTTCAGCATCGCCGGGTAAAAATATCGACAGCTGCAGGAGTCATCCATCGGGATACGGGCGCTTCAGGGGCGTTGCTTAAAGGCAAGGTAGCCGAGGTAAGTGAAAAAAAAAATTTCAAGCCTCTCTTTCCAATTTTTTACCTCGTTTCCAATTTTTTACCTCGTTTCCTGTCCACGAACAATTAGCCCGGCACTCTGTTGCAGTGCATCGGACTGATTGGGCCAGATCGCAGCTACCATTGAGGAGAAGTTAAGTCTTCTTTTGCAGAGCCTGCAGCGATGGCCCTTTCCTTTAAGGGCGGGAAGGAGCCTTCCAACACGGTAGCGCTGCATGGCCCATTGTGCAGTGTTGCACAGCTACCATCCTGCCTGCTGCCTCTTATGCCCCAGGAAGGAAGTGGAGTGATCGATTTAGTGCTCCATTTCCTTTCTGGAGCGCAAACACAATTTTTTTAAAGTTTGAAAACATTAGCGTCTGGAGCTAATTTTTAAAGCTTTTAAAAGTTAGCGCCCCAAGTGATGCGTTCCCCAATTTCTCTCCCATAGGCTCACTGTTTAAAAAACATTCTCAATAAACTTTACCTAAATAAGGCATTTGAAATTTATTCCCTAGCTTTTTTTCCCAAATAATTTTGAAAAACAAGTAAACAGAAGCATTTTATTATCTGGGCCAGACTAAATTATGATTCCCAATACTCCTGCCTTGCAAGAGTCTATTGAAATAAGCACTTGGTCTCCTAAATGCTGCTGTTGGCGACTCGGGAGAAACAGTGCTTGTATGAGTGGTTTGCATATGCACAGTATCCGGCTGTCATGGTTTGCATCCAAACCACTTTGTCTGAGCCCTGGGCGTCTCACTGCTATTCAGAAGTGTAATGTCTGCTCACAGGTTTGTAGAGCTGTTGAGTTGGGAGTGGCTTAGCCAGTCATGTGATGTTCACAAGACTCAAAAAAACCCCAGCCAGTTGGATTCAGGAGATCTACGATGAGGCATGTTATTGTGAGCCTGGTGGATGAAATGGTAATGTGTAATGTGAATGTTAAACCTTTGCTAATAAACCAACTAGTTCTTAATAGCAATGAGTTGCTATGAATTCTTAAGCAAAGAACCCATGAAGCAAATACGTTACAAGAAGCACACTACTTCGTTGACGGTTGTGAGAATGACGGCATTGGGATTAACGAAAATCACCTGGAAACTCCGTGAGTCCTGATAGAACAACTGGTGGAGGGAGAGAGAGAGAAACACAAACTAGGGAGAGAGCAAGAAACACAAACTGGGGAGGGAGAGAGAAACATAAACTGGGGAAGGGAGAAATACAAACTAGGGAGGTAGAGAGAGCAACACGAACTGGAGGGAGGGAGAGAGAAACACAAACTGGTAATGAACAGAGAAACACAAACTGGGGAGGGAGAGAGAAACACAAACTGGGGGAGCAAGAGATGGAACAACACAAATGAGCGAGGGAGAATTCATGTCAGTTTGTGATGTGCACTGTTGTATAATGTGATATGCGTTGTTGTATAATGTGTTTTGTTCCAGGGGTCATGCAGCTTTGGTACTCCTCGCTGAGGATTCAGCCTCACCTCCCGGAACCTAAGAATATAAGAAATAGGAGCAGGAGTAGACCATTTGGCCTCTTGAGCCTGCTCCGCCATTCAATAAGGTCATGGCTGATCTGATCTTGGCCTCAACTCCAGTTCATAAATAGCCAGCAACAGCTTGTGCAGTATGAACTGCAGCAGATGTCGAACATGACCCTCCCCTACCGCCCCCCCAGCCCGCCCTGACAACAGCAGCAACATGTGCTGTTCCTGCAGCAGATCCAGGCCCGTAAATCAATTTACTCCCTTATATGTACAAATATATGCAGGAGAACTGTTTTATAGCTAAACAAAGAAAGGATTAAATAAAATGTATTTACTGCAGCGAAACCAATATGCTGTAGCAGGGATTCGCCGATGTTTAACCTGCTGCATGTGTGATGCTCCAAATCCGTCAACGCAAATGTTTGATTTGGCACCTAGTCCATAATAGACCAGAAGTGCCTGTCCCAGCATTGACTTAGGGGCTTGTTTGTTTCCCCTCATATCAGTAGACCATTGTGAGCAGTCCACCCTGACGGAGGGCACCCACTGAGTCCCAATACCACGTCTCTGCCTGATGATCTTCCCAATGAGAACTTGCCCGGCAGGGAAATTGTGGGCACAAGGCCACGTCCATGCCCATTGCACTGGGGCATCAACCAGATCAGGGGGCAGAGAGTGCACTCTCCTGCAAGACTTCCCTACTTTTATGCACAGGCGATAGAGTATAAAAGTAGGGAAGTCCTGCCACAAAAGTACAGGGCGTGGTGAGACCACACTTGGAGTATTGCATACAGTTTTGGTCTCCTTATTCAAGGAGGGATATACTTGCATTGGAGGCAGTTCAGAGAAGGTTCATGAGGTTGATTCCTGAGATGAAGGGGTTGTCTTATGAGGAAAGGTTGAGCAGGTTGGACCTATACTCATTGGAGTTTACAAGAATGAGAAGCGATCTCATTGAAACGTGTAAGATTCTGAGGAAGCTCGACAAGGTAGATGCAGAGAGGATGTTTCTCCTCGTGGGGGAATCTAGAACTGGGGGCATAGTTTCAGAATAAGGGGTCACCCATTTAAGACGGAGATGAGGAGAAATTTCTTCTCTCAGAGGGTATTGAATCTTTGGAATTCTCTGCCCCAGAGAGCTGTGGAGGCTAGATCATTGAATATATTTAAGGTGGAGATAGGGGACTCGAGAGTTATGGGGAACAGGCAGGAAAGTGGGGTTGAGGATAAGATCAGATCAGCCATGATCTCATTGAATGGCAGAGCAGGCCCAAGGGACCAAATGGACTACTCCTGCTCCTATTTTCTATGTTTCCTGCCCACTCCCCATAACCTTTGACTCTGCTATCGTTGAAAAATCTTTCTATCTCTGCTTTAAATATATTCAGTGACCCAGCCTCAACAGCTCTCTGGGGTAAAGAATTCCAAAGATTCACGACCCTCTGAGAGAAGAAATTCCTCCTCATTTCTGTTTTAAATGGGCGACCCCTTATTTTGAAACTATGCCCCCTAGTTCTAGATTCACCCACGAGGGTAAAGATCCTCTGTGCAACCACCCTGTCCAACCCCCTCAGAATCTTATTCATTTCAATAAGATCACCTCTCATTCTTCTAAACTCCAACCTGCTCAACCTTTCTCCATAAGCCAACCCTTTCATCTCAGGAATCAACCTAGTGAACCTTCTTTGATCTGCCTCCAATGCAAGTATAGCCCTCCTTTTAAGGAGACCAAAACTGTACGCAGTACTCCAGGGGGCTAAAATCACCCCTCTCCTTAAGGCCTGTTAACACCGCAAATCGGCGGCCACGCTGTGGAGTAGAGTGGCCGCCGACTTTTCGTGGAATGGCCGCTGATAGCCCAATTGCCATTCCGATGTTTTCCAGCGATGTCCCGATCCCGCCCCCCCCCCCTGTGTTAAGTGCGTCATCACTGTGTGCACCATCGATCTACCCCCTGAAGGCAACATTCCCCTCTGAAAATCTACAGCCCACCCAGTGTTGCCAAAACCTGCTTTTTCCCAGTGGTCCAGTGAGACTGTGGCCTTTTGCAACGGCGGTGCAGCTTTCTTTGCTTTTTTTTGTCGGCCAACTGCCATGTCAGCCCGACAATTATACCCCCGGGTTCGGCCAGGCTGCCAACACGCAGCCTAGCAGCCCCTCTTGGATGCCAGGCTGCAGCCAAAATCCTCCCTGGTGGCCCAGTGGGCCGAAGTTTTAAAACTGTGAAGGCTCTCTTCTTTATGTGAAGGGGAGAGCCATGGTGATGCGGCGCCATGATGACGTCATCACAGCGGTCACTCCACACCGCCCGCAACTTCCGCCCCTCCGGTGTTGTCACCGCAGCGTATATCCACCCCTCTCGTGTGGTCACCACCCCCAATCATGAGCGACTTCCGGATCTGAATTAAAATAAACAACAATGAGTGGAATTTCGCTCAAGAGGCGACCTCAACCACAGCTGCGATAAAAACCAATGAAACGGGGTGCGTGCGTGCGCGCCGTTATGGGCGGGGGGAAATTTCTACCCCCAGGTGTGGTCTCACCAACACCTTGTCGCAAGACTTGCCTACTTTTATACACCATCCCCCTTGCAATAAAGGCCAACATTCCATTTGCCTTCCTGATTACTTGCTGAACCTGCATACTAACTTTTTGTGTTTCATGTACAAGGACCCCACTTCCCTCTGTACCTCAGTATTTTGTAATCTCTTCACAACTTGCCTTCCCACCCATCTTTATATCTACAGCAAACTTGGCTACATTACACTCGGTCCCTTCATCAAATCATTAATATAGATTGTAAATAGTTGAGGCCACAGCACCGATCCCTGTGGCACACCACTAGTTACAGTTTGCCAACCTGAAAATTATCCATTTATCCCGACTCTCTGTTTTCTGTTAGTTAGCCAATCCTCTATCCATGCTAATATATTACCCCTAACCCTGTGAGCTCTCTCTTGTGCAGTAACATTTTATGTGGCTCCTTATCGAATGCCTTCTGTCAATCCAAATACCCCACATCTACTGGTTCCCCTTTATCCACCCTGCTCGTTACATCCTCAAAGAACTGGCAAATTTGTCAAACATGATTTCCCTTTCATAAAACCATGCTGACTCTGCTTGACTGTATTATGCTTTTCCAAATGTTCTGCTACTGCTTCCTTAATAATGGACTGCAGCATTTTCACAATGGCAGATGTTAGGCTAACTGGTCTATAGTTTCCTGCTTTCTGACTCCCTCCTTCTTAAATAGGGGCGTTACATTTGCAGTTTCCAATCCACTGGGACCGCTCCAGAATCCAGCGGATGTTAGTAGATTACAACCAATGCATCCAATATCTCTGCAGCCAGTTCTTTTAAGACCCGAAGATGCAGGCCATCAGGTCCAGGGGACTTGTCCTGTTTGCCTAGTACTTTTTCTCTATTGATAGGGATTGTTTTAAGTTCTCCCCTCCTAATAGCCCCTTAATTATCTATTATTATTGGGATGCCTTTAGTGTCTTCTACCGTGAAGAACGATACAAAATATTTGTTCAAAGTCTCTGCCATTTCCCTGTTTCCCATTATTAATTCCCCAGTTTAATCCTCTAAGGGATCAATGTTTACTTTAGCAACTATCTTCTTTTATATATATCTATAGAAGCTCTTACTGTCTGTTTTTATATTTCTTGCTAGTTTACTCTCATAATCTATCTTCTCGCTCTATTTTTTTTTAGTCGCCACTTGCTGGTTGCTAAAAATGTCCCAATACTCTGGCCTACCATTAATCTTCGCAACATTGTATGCCTTTGTTTTCAATTTGATACCATCCGCAACCTCCATAATTAGCCACGGATGATTTATCCTTCTCTTAAGAGTCTTTGGGGCCGAAATTGCCTACCGCCAAAACGTGGCGCAACTACCCTGTTTCAACTGTTTTTACCAGCATGGTGGCTGCAGTGGCCTCTTCAGCGAAATTCTGCTCTTTGGCTTTTTTTCCCCAGCGGCCCAGAAGTTGGTCATAGTTGGGACGGAAACGCGGCGAAGAGCGAATATTCTGTGGTACCGTGTAACCAGACAGGATTAATAAATGATCTCTTATTAAAGGATCCTCTATGAAAGAGTGATCATAGAATGGTTGAATTTCAAATTCAGTTGGAGAGTGAGCAAGTTGGATCTCAAACCAGTGTCCTAAGCTTAAATAAAGGAGACTACAAAGGTATGAAGGTAGAGTTGGCTAAAATGGACTGGGAAAATAGATTAAAGTGTAAGACGGTTGATGAGCAATGGCGGACACTTAAGGAGATATTTCATAACTTTCAACAAAAATATATTCCAATGAGAAGGAATGACTTTACGAGAAAGGATAACCATCCATGGCTAACTAAGGAAATAAAGGATGGTATACAATTGAAAACAAGGGTATACAAAGTGGTCAAGATTAGTGGGAAGCCAGAGGATTGGGAAACTTTTAAAAACCAGCAAAGAACGACTAAAAAAAATAATAAAGAAAGGAAAGATAGATTATGAAAGTAATCTGGCAAGAAATATAAAAACAGATAGTAAATGTTTCTACAGGCACATAAAAAGGAAGAGAGTGGCTAGAATAAATGTTGGTCCCTCAGAGAATGAGACTGGGGAATTAATAATGGGGAACAGGGAAATGGCAGAGACTTTGAACAAATATTTTGTATTGGTCTTCACAGTAAAATACACTAAATACATCCCCATAATGGCTAATCAAGGGGCTATAGGGAGAGAGGAACTTAAAACAATCACTGTCACTAAAGAAAAAATACTTGGTAAAATAATGGGACTAAAGGTGGACAAGTCCCCTGGACCTGATGGCTTACATCCTAGAATCTTAAAAGAAGTGGCTGCAGAGATAGTGGATGCATTGATTGTAATTTACCAAAATTCCCTTGATTCTGGGGAGCTCCCAGTGGATTGGAAAACTGCAAATGTAACGCCACTATTTAAAAAGGAGGCAGACAAAAAGCAGGAAACTATAAACCAGTTAGCCTAACATTTGTTGTTGGGAAAATTCTGGAGTCCGTTATTAAGGAAGCAGTCGCAGGACATTTGGAAAAGCATAATACAGTCAGAGTCAGCATGGTTTTATGAAAAGGAAATCATGTTTGACAAATTACTGAGTGTAATGTAGTCAAGTTTGCTGATGATTCAAAGATGGGTAGGAAAGCAAGTTGTGAGGAGGACACAAAAAATCTGCAAAGGGATGTAGACAGGCTAAGTGAGTGGGCAAACATTTGGCAGATGGAGTATAATGTGGGAAAGTGTGAGGTTATCCACTTTGGCAGAAAAAATAAAAAAGCAAATTATTATTTAAATGGAGAAAAATTACAAAATTCTGCAGTGCAGATGTACCTGGGGGTCCTCGTGCATGAAACATAAAGCGTCAGTGTTATGTATTTAACCCTTGGCAAGCTGTATCACACCACCACCAGAGAGCCTACCTGTTGGAATCCCAAGGGATCCCAGCATCCCTTGGGAACACTGTATATAAGCAGGCCACCCACGCGGTACCTGCACTCTGGTGTCTAATTAAAGGAGCTAAGGTCACACTTGCTCATTTCTTACATACTCAGTTTCATCCTTTATTATGAGCATAATAATTGACGACGAGGTAACGAACAACCGCGCGACAATGTAAAGAACAGTTGGTATCCTGGCGAAGTTCTCAGAAGGGGACGATTGGGAGGCCTCATGGAGAGACTCAACCAATACTCCGTGGCCAACAAGCTGGAAGGGGACGAGAACACAGCCAAACGAAGGGCGATCCTCCTTACCATCTGTGGGACAACAACCTATGGCATCATGAAGAATCTTCTAGCTCCGGTAAAACCAACAACCAAATCCTATGAAGAATTGTGTATGCTGATCTGGGAGCACCTAAATCTTAAGGAAAGCATTTTGATGGCGAGGTATCAGTTCTACACGTGTCAACGGTCGGAGGACCAGGAAGTGGCGAGCTACGTCGCCGAACTGAGGCGCCTTGCAGGACATTGCGAATTTGATGGATTCCTTGAACAAATGCTGAGAGACTTTTTTGTGCATGGCATTGGCCATGATGTAATCCTTCGCAAACTATTGACTGTTGAAACACCGAATTTGAGCAACGCCATAACAATAGCCACCAGCAATAACACCAAACAAATTTCGCAGTATAAAGAGGCTTCGGCCAGTACTGTGCACAAAGTAACGTCGCTTTCGAGCAGGAATATACATGGCAGAATGTACACGCCGGCTGCTGCACCCAGAGTCCGCCATCAATCGTTAATGCGAGGCAGTTAATCCCTTGTTGGCATTGTGGAGGTGATCATCGGGCCCATCAAATCCGCTTCAAGCACTATTCGTGCAATGGCTGCAGAACAATGGGACACCTCCAAGGAATGTGCAGGCGAGCTGCAAACCCTGCAAACCATCACGTTGCAGAGGAAAATCGATCCACAGTGGATCAGGCTGAACTAGAGACTCGAATCGGGGAGGCAAAAGTGTACGGGGTACACACCTTCACCATGAAATGTCCATCAATAATGTTAAAAGTTGAACTGAACGGAATTCCAATATCCATAGAACTGGACACGGGTGCGAGACAGTTCATAATGAGCAAAAAGGCCTTCGACAGGCTGTAGTGCAACAAGGCACAAGGCCCAAGCTCAGCCCCATTCACACCAAGCTAAGAACTTACACCAAAGAACTGATCCCTGTAATTGGCAGTGCAGAAGTCAAAGTCTCCTATGATGGAGCAGTGCACGAACTCCCACTATGGATCGTGCCAGGGGATGGTCCCACACTGTTCGGCAGAAGCTGGCTGGGAAAAATCCACTGGAACTGGGACGACATCCGAGTGCTTGCGTCCGTCAACGACGCCTCATGTGCCCAAGTTCTGAGCAGATTTCCATCGTTGTTCGAGCCAGGCATTGGAAGTTTCTCGGGGGCGAAAGTACAGATACATTTGGTTCCCGGTACACGACCCATCCACCACAAGGCATGGGCGGTACCGTACATGATACGAGAGAAAGTAGAAATTGAGCTGGACAGGCTGCAGCGAGAAGGCATCATTGCGCCGGTGGAATTCAACAAGTGGGCCAGTCCGATTGTCCCAGTTCTCAAAGGTGACGGCACGGTCAGAATTTGTGAGGACTATAAAGTAACAATTAACCGTTTTTCGCTACAGGACCAGTACCCGCTACCCAAGGCAGATGACCTATTTTTGACTCTGGCTGGAGGAAAGACGTTCACCAAGTTGGATCTGACCTCGGCCTACATGATGCAGGAGCTGGAGGAATCTTCGAAAGGCCTCACCTGCATCAACACGCACAAAGGTCTGTTCATCTATAACAGATGCCCGTTTGAGATTCGGTTGGCCGCGGCAATTTTCCAACGGAACATGGAGAGCCTGCTAAAGTCGGTTCCGCACAGCGTATGATTTTCCAGGACGACATACTGGTCACAGGTCGGGACACCATCGAACACTTGCAGAACCTGGAAGAGACTCTAAGTCGGCTAGATCGCGTAGGACTCAGGTTGAAATGCTCGAAGTATGTTTTCCTGGCGCAGGAGGTCGAGTTCTTTGGGAGAAGAATCGCAGCAGACGGCATCAGACTCACCGACACCAAGGCAGAGGCCATCAAGAGCGCGCCGAGACCACAGAAAGTGATGGAGCTGCTTTCGTTCCTGGGATTCCTCAACTATTTCGGTAATTTCCTACCCGGGTTAAGCATCTTGCTCGAACCCCTAGATGTGCTACTGCGCAAGGGAGACAACTGGGTATGGGGTAATTCACAAGAGGCTGCCTTTGGGAAAGCCAGAAATCTGATATGTTCAAACAAACTGCTTGTTCTGTGTAATCCATATAAACGATTAGCGCTAGCTTGCGATGCGTCGTCATACGGGGTCGGGTGTGTGTTACAACAGGCTAACGAATCGGGGATTTTGCAACCGGTCGCTTATGCGTCCAGGAGTCTGTCCAAGGCCGAAAGGGCCTACAGCATGATTGAAAAAGAAGCTCTGCCGTGCGTTTATGGAGTGAAAAAGATGCACCAGTATTTGTTTGGTCTCAAGTTTGAGATTGAAACTGACCATAAGCCGCTCATATCGCTATTCTCAGAGAGCAAAGGGATTAACACCAATGCCTCTGCCCGCATCCAAAGATGGGCGCTCACGCTGTCAGCATACAACTATGTAAACCGCCACAGACCAGGCACAGAGAACTACGCTGATGCTCTCATTCGGCTACCATTGCCCACCACCGGGGTGGAAATGGCACAGCCTGCAGACTTGCTCATGGTGATGGATGCAGTCAAAAACGAAAAGTCACCCGTTATGGCCCACCAGATCAGGACCTGGACCAGCCAGGATCCTTTACTGTCCCTGGTAAAAAACTGTGTCCTCCATGGGAGCTTGTCCAGCGTCCCAGCGGAGATGTAGGAAGAGATTAAACCGTTCCACAGGCACAAAGACGAAATATTCTCACAGGCGGACTGTCTTTTGTGGGGTAATCCCGTGGTCTTGCCCAAGAAAGGCAGAGAAACGTTATCTACACAGCACCCACCCAGGCATTATGATGATGAAAGCCATAGCTAGATCCCATGTGTGGTGGCCCACATCGACTCAGATTTAGAGTCATGCATGCGCCAGTGCAAAACTTGCTCTCAACTGAGCAATGCACCCAGAAAGCCACCGCTAAGTTTGTGGTTGTGGCCCTCGAAACCGTTGTCTAGGATCCACGTTGACTATGCAGGCCCATTTCTAGGCAAAATGTTCTTGGTTGTTGTGGATGCTTATTCAAAATGGATTGAATATGCAATAATGTCTGTAAGCACATCCACCGCCACCATCAAAAGCCTACGAGCCATGTTTGCCACACATGGCCTGCCTGATGTCCTAGTCAGCGACAATGGGCTGTGTTTCACCAGTGCTGAATTCAAGGAATTCATGACCCGCAATGGGATCAAGCACGTCACATCTGCCCCGTTCAAGCCCACGTCCAATGGCCAGGCAGAACGGGCAGTTCAGACCATCAAGCAAAGCTTGAAACGTGTGTCGGAAGGCTTCCTGCAGAACCGACTGTCCCGTGTTCTGCTCAGCTACCGCACCAGACTCCACTCGCTCACCTGGGTTCCCTCAGCCGAGCTGCTCATGAAAACGGCGCTCAAAACAAGGCTCTCTCTTGTCCACCCCGATCTCCATGATCACGTCGAGTGCAGGCGCCATCAACAAAGTATGTACCATGATCGCGCAAATTTGTCACACGATATTGAGGTCAATGATCCTGCGTTTGTACTCAATTATGGACATGGTCCCAAATGGCTCCCTGGCACAGTCATAGCCAAAGAAGGGAGTAGGGTGTTTCAGATCAAATTGGCCAATGGACTAACGTGCAGAAAGCATTTGGACCAAACCAAATTGCGGTTCACTAACAGCTACAAGCAACCCGAAGAGGACACCACCAACTTCGACCGTCCAACACACACACACACGTGGGCAACCGACATCATGGTTGACCACGAAGCCGAACTCACCACCCCCAGCAGCCCGGCAAGGCCGGCTGCCCAGCAGCCCAGTGAAGAACTAACCAACTCGCCCACACCTGCATTTGTACCGAGACAATCGACAAACATAGAAACATAGAAACATAGAAAATAGGTGCAGGAGTAGGCCATTCGGCCCTTCGAGCCTGCACCGCCATTCAATGAGTTCGTGGCTGAACATGCAACTTCAGTACCCCATTCCTGCTTTCTCGCCATACCCCTTGATCCCCCTAGTAGTAAGGACTACATCTAACTCCTTTTTGAATATATTTAGTGAATTGGCCTCAATAATTTTTTGTGGTAGAGAATTCCACAGGTTCACCACTCTCTGGGTGAAGAAGTTTCTCCTCATCTCGGTCCTAAATGGCTTACCCCTTATCCTTAGACTGTGACCCCTGGTTCTGGACTTCCCCAACATTGGGAACATTCTTCCTGCATCTAACCTGTCTAAACCCATCAGAATTTTAAACGTTTCTGTGAGATCCCCTCTCATTCTTCTGAACTCCACTGAATACAAGCCCAGTTGATCCAGTCTTTCTTGATATGTCAGTCCCGCCATCCCGGGAATCAGTCTGGTGAACCTTCAGTGCACTCCCTCAATAGCAAGAATGTCCTTCCTCAAGTTAGGAGACCAAAACTGTACACAATACTCCAGGTGTGGCCTCACCAAGGCCCTGTACAACTGTAGTAACACCTCCCTGCCCCTGTACTCAAATCCCCTTGCTATGAAGGCCAACATGCCATTTGCTTTCTTAACCACCTGCTGTACCTGCATGCCAACCTTCAATGACTGATGTACCATGACACCCAGGTCTCGTTGCACCTCCCCTTTTCCTAATCTGTCACCATTCAGATAATAGTCTGTCTCTCTGTTTTTACCATCAAAGTGGATAACCTCACATTTATCCACATTATACTTCACCTGCCATGCATTTGCCCACTCACCTAACCTATCCAAGTCACTCTGCAGCCTCATAGCATCCTCCTCGCAGCTCACACTGCCACCCAACTTAGTGTCATCTGCAAATTTGGAGATACTACATTTAATCCCCTCGTCTAAATCATTAATGTACAATGTAAACAGCTGGGGCCCCAGCACAGAACCTTGCGGTACCCCACTAGTCACTGCCTGCCATTCTGAAAAGTACCCATTTACTCCTACTCTTTGCTTCCTGTCTGACAACCAGTTCTCAATCCACGTTAGCACACTACCCCCAATCCCATGTGCTTTAACTTTGCACGTTAATCTCTTGTGTGGGACCTTGTCGAAAGCCTTCTGAAAGTCCAAATACACCACATCAACTGGTTCTCCCTTGTCCATTCTACTGGAAACATCCTCAAAAAATTCCAGAAGATTTGTCAAGCATGATTTTCCTTTCACAAATCCATGCTGATTTGGACGTATCATGTCACCTCTTTCCAAATGCGCTGCTATGACATCCTTAATAATTTATTCCATCATTTTACCCACTACTGATGTCAGGCTGACCGGTCTATAATTCTCTGTTTTCTCTCTCCCTCCTTTTTTAAAAAGTGGGGTTACATTGGCTACCCTCCACTCCATAGGAACTGATCCAGAGTCTATGGGATGTTGGAAAATGACTGTCAATGCATCCGCTATTTCCAAGGCCACCTCCTTAAGTACTCTGGGATGCAGTCCATCAGGCCCTGGGGATTTATCGGCCTTCAATCCTATCAATTTCCCCAACACAATTTCCCAACTAATAAGGATTTCCCTCAGTTCCTCCTCCTTACTAGACCCTCTGACCCCTTTTATATCCAGAAGGTTGTTTGTGTCCTCCTTAGTGAATACCGAACCAAAGTACTTGTTCAATTGGTCTGCCATTTCTTTGTTCCCCGTTATGACTTTCCCTGATTCTGACTGCAGGGGACCTACGTTTGTCTTTACTAACCTTTTTCTCTTTACATATCTATAGAAACTTTTGCAGTCCCTCTTAATGTTCCCTGCAAGCTTCCTCTCGTACTCTATTTTCCCTGCCCCAATCAAACCCTTTGTCCTTCTCTGCTGAGTTCTAAATTTCTCCCAGTCCCTGGGTTCACTGCAATTCTGTCCAAATTGTATGCCACTTCCTTGGCTTTAATACTATCCCTGATTTCCCTAGATAGCCACGGTTGAGCCACCTTCCCTTTTTTATTTTTACGCCAGACAGGGATGTACAATTGTTGTAGTTCATCCATGCGGTCTCTAAATGTCTGCCATTGCCCATCCACTGTCAACCCCTTAAGTATCATTTGCCAATCTATCCTAGCCAATTCACACCTCATACCTTCAAAGTTACCCTTCTTTAAGTTCTGGACCATGGTCTCTGAATTAATTGTTTCATTCTCCATCCTAATGTAGAATTCCACCATATTATGGTCACTCTTACCCAAGGGGCCTCGCACAACGAGATTGCTAATTAATCCTCTCTCATTACACAACACCCAGTCTAAAATGGCCTCCCCGCCAGTTGGTTCCTCGACATATTGGTCCAGAAAACCATCCCTTATGCACTCCAGGAAATCCTCCTCCACCGTATTGCTTCCAGTTTGGTTAGCCCAATCAATATGCATATTAAAGTCACCCATGATAACTGCTGCACCTTTATTGCATGCACCCCTAATTTCCTGTTTGATGCCCTCCCCAACATCACTACTACTGTTTGGAAGTCTGTACACAACTCCCACTAACGTTTTTTGTGGTTAGCCCCAGAGCGAAAAGCCCCAGGTCATCTCACCCTGTAAATAAGTGTGCTATTGACTTTACAAGGGAGTGATATTATGTATTTAACCATTAGCAACCTGTATCACGCCACCACCAGAGGGCCTACCTGTTGGGAGTTCCAAGGGAGCCCAGCATCCCTTGGGAGCACTGTATATAAGCAGGCCACCCACGAGGTACCTGCACTCTGGAGTCTAATTAAAGTAGCTAAGGTCACATTTGCTCATTGCTTACAGTACTCAGTTTCATCCTTTATTATGAGCGTAATAGTTAGTATGCAGGCACAGCAAATAGGAAATATTTGTTCAAAGTCTCTGCCATTTCCCTGTTTCCCATTATTAATTCCCCAGTCTCATCCTCTAAAGGACCAATGTTTACTTTAGCTACGATCTTCCTTTTGATATACCTGTAGAAGCTTTTACTGTCTGTTTTTATATTTCTTGCTAGTTTACTCTCATAATCTATCATCTCGCTCTTTATTATTATTTAGTCGCCACTTGCTGGTTGCTAAAAATTTCCCAATACTCTGGCCTACCATTAATCTTTGCAACATTGTTTGCCTTTGTTTTCAATTTGATGTCATCCTTAACTTCCTTAGTTAGCCACAGATGGTTTATCCTTTCTTAGAGTCTTTGGGGCCGAAATTGCCCACCGCTGAAACGCGGCGCACCTACCCTGCTTCAGCAGTTTTTACCAGCATGGTGACTGCAGTGGCCTCTTCAGCGAAATTCTGCTCTTTGGCTTTTTTTCCCCAGCGGCCCAGAAGTTGGTCATAGTTGGGACGGAAACGCGGCGAAGAGCGAATATTCTGTGGTACCGTGTAACGAGACAGGATCAATAAATTATCTCTTATTAAAGGATCCTCTATGAAAGAGTGATCATAGAATGGTTGAATTTCAAATTCAGTTGGAGAGTGAGCAAGTTGGATCTCAAACCAGTGTCCTAAGCTTAAATAAAGGAAACTACAAAGGTATGAAGGTAGAATTGGCTAAAGTGAACTGGGAAAATAGATTAAAGTGTAAGACAGTTGATGAGCAATGGCAGACACTTAAGGAGATATTTCATAACTTTCAACAAAAATATATCCCAATGAGAAGGAATGACTTTACGAGAAAGGATAACCATCCATGGCTAACTAAGGAAATAAAGGATGGTATACAATTGAAAACAAGGGTATACAAAGTGGTCAAGATTAGTGGGAAGCCAGAGGATTAGGAAACTTTTAAAAACCAGCAAAGAACGACTAAAAAAATAATAAAGAAAGGAAAGATAGATTATGAAAGTAATCTGGCAAGAAATATAAAAACAGATAGTAAATGTTTCTACAGGCATATAAAAAGGAAGAGAATGGCTAGAATAAATGTTGGTCCCTCAGAGAATGAGACTGGGGAATTAATAATGGGGAACAGGGAAATGGCAGAGACTTTGAACAAATATTTTGTATTGGTCTTCACAGTAAAATACACTAAAAACATCCCCATAATGTATAATCAAGAGGCTATAGGGAGGGAGGAACTTAAAACAATCACTGTCACTAAAGAAAAAGTACTTGGTAAAATAATGGGACTAAAGGCGGACAAGTCCCCTGGACCTGATGGCTGGCATCCAAGGATCTTAAAAGAAGTGGCTGCAGAGATAGTGGATGCATTGATTGTAATTTACCAAAATTCCCTGAATTCTGGGGAGCTCCCAGTTGATTGGAAAACTGCAAATGTAACGCCACTATTTAAAAAAGGAGGCAGACAAAAAGCAGGAAACTATAGACCAGTTAGCCTAACATTTGTTGTTGGGAAAATGCTGGAGTCCGTTATTAAGGAAGCAGTCGCAGGACATTTGGAAAAGCAAAATTCAGTCAGAGTCAGCATGGTTTTATGAAAGGGAAATCATGTTTGACAAATTACCGAGTGTAATGTAGCCAAGTTTGCTGATGATACAAAGATGGGTGGGAAAGCAAGTTGTGAGGAGGACACAAAAAATCTACAAAGGGATGTAGACAGGCTAAGTGAGTGGGCAAACATTTGGCAGATGGAGTATAATGTGGGAAAGTGTGAGGTTATCCACTTTGTCAGAAAAAATAAAAAAGCAAATTATTATTTAAATGGAGAAAAATTACAAAATTCTGCAGTGCAGATGTACCTGGGGGTCCTTGTGCATGAAACATAAAACGTTAGTATGCAGGTACAGCAAGTAATCAGGAAGGCAAATGGATTGTCAGTCTTTATTGCAAGGGGAGTGGAGTCTAAAAGCAGAGATGCCCTGCTACAACCATGTGTGCAGGCGGTGTCTCCAGCTTTTCGGAGCTTGAGCAGCAGCTGGAGTCACTTCAGTGCATCTGCGAGGCTGAGAGCTACTTGGATAGCATGTTTCAGGAGATGATCACCCCACAGCTTAAAAGCGTGCAGGCAGAGGGGAAGTGGGTGAACACCAGATGGTGGAAGAATGCTAGGCTAGTGCACGAGTCCCTCCCTGAGTCCATCTCGCTTTCCAACCGATGTTCTCTTTTGAGCACTAGTGAGGGCGATGGTGCCTCTGAGCAGCCAGAGCCAAGTCCAAGGCTTCATGGGTCGCTCAGCTGTACAGGGGGGAGGGACAAAGAATAAAAGAGCTATAGTGGTAGGGGATTCAATAGTTAGGTGAATAGAGAGGTGTTTCTGTGGGCATAGACGTGACTCCAGGATGGTATGGTGCCTCCCTGGTGGCAGGGTCAAGGATGTCACAGAGCGAACGCAGGGCATTCTGGGGGGAGAGGGTGAACAGCTAGAGGCGTGGTCCAAATCAGGACCAATGACATAGGTAGAAACAAGGATGAGGTCCTTCAGGCAGAATTTAGGGAGCTAGGAGAAAAATTAAAGGGTTGGACCTCAAAGGTAGTAGTCTCTGGGTTACTACCGGTGCCATGTGCTAATGAGTACAAGAATAGAAAGATAGAGAGGATGAACACGTGGCTGGAGAGGATGCAGAAGGGAGGGCTTTAAATTCCTGAGGCATTGGGACCGCTTCTGGGGGAGATGGAACCTGTACAAACCAGATGGGTTGCATTTCAATAGCGGCGGGACCAATATCCTCGCGGGGAGTTTTGCTATTGCTGTTGAGGAGAGTTTAAACTAGCTTGGCAGGCGGATGGGAACCTGAGAACAAATCCAGAGGGAGGGAAGTAAAACTGAAATTGTAAAGCATGAATGTGCAAAGTGAATTTGTAAGGCAGAGGAAACAAGGCTTAGTAAGTATTAATCAAGGAGGTCTTCCTGTGCTAAATGGTATATACTTCAATGCAAGGAGTATAGTGAATAAGACGGATAAGCTGAGAGCAGAGGTAGACTCTTGGGAGTATGACATTATAGCCATTACAGAGACATGGTTGAAAGAGGGGCAGGTTTGGCAGATCAACATTCCTGGTTACAGGATTTTTAAACAGGACAGAGAGGAGAGTAAAAAGGGGGTGGGATCGTGGTATTGATTAAAGAAACAATTACAGCTGTGAGGAGGGATGATATGTTAGAGGGGTCATCAAATGAGGCCATATGGGTCGAAGTGAAAAATAAACAAAGGGGCGATCACACTGCTGGGCGTGTATTATAGATCCCCAAACAGTGGGAGGGAGATAGAAGAACAAATATGCAGGCAAATTTCTGTGAAGTCGAAAAACCATAGGGCAGTAATGATAAGTGATTTCAACTATCCTAATATTGATTGGGACAAATATAGTGTGAAGGGTATAGAGGGTGCGGAATTCCTAAAATGCATTCAACAGAACTTTTTTAGTCAGTATGTAACAAGCTCAACACAGGAGGAGGTGGTTCTGGATTTAGTTTTGGGGAATGAAGCTGGGCAGGTGGAAGGGTATCAGTGGGAGAGTACTTGGGTGCTAGTGACATAACTCAGTCAGATTCAAGGTAGTTATGGATAAGGACAAGGACAGACCAGGAATAAAAGTCCCAAATTGGGGAAAGGCTAACCTTGCTAAGTTGAGAAGTGATTTGACCACAGTGGACTGGAAACAGCTACTTGAAGGTAAATCAGTGTCAGAACAGTGGGGGGTATTCAAGGAGGAGATCCGGAGGGCTCAGGCCAAACATGTGCACTTAAAAGAAAAAGGGTGGGAATAACAATTCTAGAGCCCCCTGGATGTCTAGGGACTTACAGGGAGGATTAAGAAAAAAGGGAAGCTTATGTCATATACCGACGGCTAAATACTGTAGAATCTCTGGAGGAATATAAGAAGTTCAGAGGTGAAATTAAAAAGGATATCCTCATCCTTCTGGACCTGTCTGCAGCCTTTGACACAGTTAACCACTCCATCCTCCTCCAACACCTCTCCACCAATATCCAGCTGGGTGGGACTGCACTCGTCTGGTTCCATTCTTATCTACCTAATCGTAGCCAGAAAATCTCCAGCAATGGCTTCTCTTCCCACTCCCCCATCATTACCTCTAGTGTACCCCAAGGATCTGTCCTTGGTCCCTTCTTATTTCTCATCTATATGCTGTCCCTTGGCGTTATGATCCGAAAACACAGTCAGTTTCCACATGTACACTGATGACACCACTTCTGTCGACCCCTGCCTGGTATTTAAATTATCAGATTGCTTTTCCGACATCTAGTACTGGATGACCAGAAATTTTCTCCAATTAAATATTGGGAAGACCGAAGCCATTATCTTTGGTCCCTGCCACAAACTGCGTTCCCTAAACACTGACTCCATCCCTCTCCCTAGCATCACTCTGAGGGTGAACAAGACTGTTCGCAAACTAGGTGTCATATTTGACCCTTAAGTGAGTTTCCAGCCACATATCCACGGCATAACTAAAACTGCCTTTTTCCACCTCCGTAACACTGCCCACCTCCGCCCCTGCCTCAGCTCTTCTGCTGCTGAAACCCTCATTCATGCCTTTGTTACCTCTAGACCTGACTACTCCAACTCAATCCTGGCCGGCCTTCTACATTCCACACTACGTAAATTTGAAGTCATCCAAAACTCAGCAGCCCGTGTACTAACCTGCACCAAGTCAAGATCACCCATCACCCCTGTGCTTTCTGATCTACATTGGCTCCCAGTTAAACAATGCCTCGATTTCAAAATTCTCATCCTTGTTTACAAATCACTCCATGAACTTGCCCCTCCCGATCTCTGTAATCTTTTTCAGCTTCACAATCCCACAAGATGTCTGTGCTCCTCAAATTCTGTTCTCTTCAGCAACCTTGATTATAACTGCTCAACCATCCTGGACGTGCCTTCAGCTGCCTGGTCCCTACACTCTGGAACTCTCTCCCTAAACCTCTATGCCTCTCTACCTCTCTTTCCTACTTTAAGACGCTCGTTAAAACCTACCTCTTTAAACAAACTTTTGATCATCTGCCTTAATTTCTTCTGTGGCTCGTGTCAAACTTATCTGTTTGTCTGTAACACTGTTGTGAAGCGCCTTGGGATGTTTTACTACGTTAAAGGTGCTATATAAAAAAAAGTTATTATTATTAAAGTTATTATTATTTTTAGGAATGCTAAGAGAGAGCACGAAAAATTCTTGACGTAAAATCAAGGAAAACCCAAAGATGTCCTATAAATATATTAAGAGCAAGAGGATAACTAAAGAAAGGGTAGGGCCTATTAGAGACCATGAGGGTAATCTGTGTGTGGAGGCGGAAGATGTGGGTACGCTTATTAATGAATACTTTGCGTCTGTTTTCACAAAGGAAAGGGGCAATGTAGATACTGCGATCGAGGAGGTGTGTGAAATTCTGAACAAAATAGACATAGTGAGAGAGGAGATATTGGGGGGGTTTGGCAGCTTTGAAAGTGGATAAGTCCCCAGGCCCAGATGAAATGCATCCCAGGCTTTTGAGCGAAGCAAGAGAGGAAATAGCAGAGGCTTTGACCATCATTTTCCAGTCCTCTTTGGATTCAGGCATGGTGCCGGAGGACTGGAGGACGGCTAATGTGGTACCCTTGTTTAAGAAGGGAGAAAGGGATAGGCCGAGTAATTACAAGCCTGTCAGCCTAACCTCAGTGGTGGGAAAATTATTGGAAAAAATCCTGAAGGGCAGGATAAATCTACATTTAGAAAGGCAAGGATTAATCAGGGATAGTCAGCATGGACTTGTTAAGGGAAGATCGTGTTTGACTAACCTGATTGAGTTTTTCAAGGAGGTAACCAGGAGGATCGATGAGGGTAGTGAGTACGAGGTAGTGTATATGGACTTCAGCAAAGCTTTTTGATAAGATCCCACATGGCAGACTGGTCATGAAGGTAAAAGCCCATGGGATCCAGGGCAAAGTGGCAAGTTGGACCTAAAATTGGCTTAGAGGTAGGAAGCAAAGGGTAATGATTGATGGATGATTTTGTGACTGGAAGGATGTTTCCAATGGGGTTCCGCAGGTCTCAGTACTGGCTCCCTTGCTTTTTGTGGTATATATCAATGATCTAGATTTGAATATAGGAGGTATGATTAAAAAGTTTGCAGATGACACTAAAATTGGCTGTGTGGCTAATAATGAAGAGGAAAGTCATGGACTGTAGGAGGATATCAATCTGCTGGTCAGGTGGGCAGAACAGTGGCAAATGGAATTTAATTCGGAGAAGTGTGAGGTAATGCACTTGGGGAGGGCTAATAATGAAAGGGTATACACGTTAAACGGTAGGCCACTTAGAAGTGTAGATGAACAAAGGGACCTTGGAGTGCTTGTCCACAGATTCCTGAAAGTAGCAGGCCAGGTGGATAAGGTAGTTAAGAGGCATACGAATGCTTGCCTTTATTGGACAAGGCATAGAATACAAGAGCAGGGTTACGGCCCTAGAGCTGGTAAGTGGGATTAGGCGGGATAACTTCTTGTTGGCTGGCGCAGACACAATGGTAAGTACATCATGGAATCTAATATGGCCAGAGTGATCTCCTGGACTAGTTTCGATCGCCTGGATGGATTGGAGAGGAATTTTCCTAGATTATTTTCCCCAGTTGGCCTTGGTTTTTATCTGGATTCACTAAATTTTTTCTTCTTATCTTACAAATGTCAAATATTAGATTGATTCCTCTTGTATGACATATCAGAGATCTATATTTTCCTCCCTACTTAGCATTATAATCTGCAAAATCGATAACTACACAATCGCAGCAATGGTCAGTCCTGAGAATATTAATTCATTAATGGTAACAAAAAACAAGCCAATCATGACTCACTCATAATAATCATTAAGCATTTCATAAGCAGCTAATGAGCCATTTCATCATAACATCGCCCGTCTCTGCCCTTGCCTCAGCTTATCTGCTAATGAAGCCCTCATCCATGCCTTTGTTACCTTTAGACTTAGCTATTCCAATGCATTCCTGGCTAGCCTCCCACTTTCTACCCTACGTAAACTAGAGGTGATCCAAAACTCGCACCAAGTCCCGCTCACCCATCACCCTGTGCTCGCTAAGCTACATTGGCTTCCGGTTAAGCAACGCCTCGATTTCAAAATTCTCATCCTTATTTTCAAATCCCTCCATGGCCTCGTCCCTTTCAAATCTCCTCCAGCCCCACAACCCCCAGAGATGTCTGCGATCTTTTAATTCTGCCCTCCTGAGCATCCCTGATTATAATCGCTCAACCATTGGTGGTTGCGCCTTCTGTTGCCTAGGCCCCAGGCTCTGGAACTCCCTGCCTAAACCTCTCTACCTCTCTACCTCTCTTTCCTCCTTCAAGACGCTCCTTAAAACATCCCTCTTTGACCAAGCTTTTGGTTACCTGCGCTAATTTCTACTTATGCGACTTGGTCTCAAATTTTTAGCGCATAATACTCCTGTGAAGCGCCTTGGGACATTTCACTATGTTAAAGGCGCTAAATAAATACAAGTTGTGTTACGGAGAATTTTATTGAGAGAAAACAGCTCCTTGTTCAATAAAGGAGGAAACAAGTGCAACAAAATGTAACTGAAAGCATGGATACAGTGTTAACAACTCGGAGGACCTAGCAGGAAATTGGAAGGGGGAGGTGCAAAACTTAAGGAAAAACAGAAAAGCTAAATATTATTGCAAAGTAACAGAACAGAAAATGTATGCCCGTGGAGGAAAGTCATAGTTATTAAAGCTATTAGTATCTGTTAACTTATTAAAAATGTTACATCTGCATGCGCTTCTTGTCTATGAACCCTCCTTCTTGTTCACATGCCTTTTGACAAACTTTTGTGTCAACTTTTTCCATTCTAGATTCCTGTGTCCATATTTATAATGGAAACTGCTCATGTGGCCATGTTCCACTGTAAGTCCATTCTTTCACCAGTGGTGGAGGTGGAGCACTGCTCTTGCTTTGTATCTTCCAGCTCCTGAGCCCATATTTATCAAACAAAATTTGACACGAGCCACATAAGGAGATATTAGAATGTGACCAAAAGTTTGCTCAAAGAACTAGGTTTTAATGAGTGTCTTAAAGGACAAGAGAGAGGAAGAGAGGCGGAGAGGTTTAGGGAGGGAATTCCAGAGCTTAGGGACCAGGCAGCTGAAGGCATGGCCGCCAATGATGGAATGATTAAAATTGGAGATACGCAAGAAGTCAGAATTGGGGGAGCGCAGAGATCTCGGAGGTTTGTAGGGCTGGAAGAGTTTACAGAAATAGGATGGGGCAAGGCCATGGAGGGATTGAAAACAAGGATGAGAATTTTAAAATAGAAGTGTTGCCAGACCAGGAGCCAATGTAGGTCAGCGAGCACAGGGCTGATGGGTGAACGGGATTTGCTGCAAGTTAGGATATGGGCAGCAGAATTTTCACTGATGAGCTCAAGAGAATGCGAGGTGCAAGGCCGATCAGGAGAGTATTGGAATAGTCAAGCATAGAGGTAACAAAGGCTTGGTTGAGGTTTGCAGCAGCAGCATATGAGCTGAGACAGGGGTGAAGACAGACGATGTTACAGAGGTGGAAAAAGGTCGTCTTGGTGATGGTGAGGATATGGGATTGGAAGCGCAGCACAGGGTCCAAAAGGCCGCCAAGTTTGTGAACTGTCTGTTTCAGCCTTAGACAGTGGTCAGGGAGAGGGATGGAGTTGGTGGGTAGGGAACTCTACTTCTCTGCTTCCCAATTTGCCACAAGTCTTTTCACTTAACTACATAAATAATATGTAAAATAAAAATATAAGGACTGAATGTGAATATATTTTATATCATACACCTATTAAAAATCTTCCATAAGCTGCCTAGGTGCAATGACACGCTGCCCTTAAAACTGCACTTCATCTGTAGACTACACCTGGTCTCTTGACTCCCCATGTCTCCTCTTCTCCTTCTCTTCTTCAATGTTCTCCTTATCAGAAGATGATTGAGGAATGCCTTGGTCATCCTCCACCTCTAATCATCTCTGCTGCGCAATGTTGTGCAGGACGCAGCAGACCATTATGATTCTGGACACCCTCACTGGCGAGTACTGAAGGGTGGCTTCAGACCTATCTAGGCACCTGAAGTGCATCTTCAACAAGCAGATAGCTTGCTCGATGACACACTTGTTGGTTATGTGGCTCCCGTAGCGCTCCTGCATCTCATTAGTGGAGTTCCTCACAGGTGTCAAGAGCCAACTTTGAAGGGGATATCCCTTGTCTTCTATGAGCCAGCCCTGAAGTCTGTTTCCTGGAACAAAAAGTTCTGGAATGTTGGACGGCCGCAGTATAAAAGCATTACGACAGCTTCTAGGGAATTTAGTGCACACCTGCATGAACCTCTTCTTGTGGTTGCACACCAGCCGCACATTGCTGGAATGAAATTCCTTGCATTTGATAAAAATTCTTGGTTGATCTGGTGGTCCTCGGATTGCCACGAGTGCAATCGATAGCACACTGTATCAGTGAGAAACCAGACAGATAGGCGAATGTGAGTGCCCACTCATTTTGATTATTTTTGTTACAAGGGAAGTTGATATAAGGCGCTGCCCTAGCAAGCAACCCATCCATGTCCTGCTGTATACAATTATGTGCAGCCAACTGAGAAACCCTCGAGATGCCTACTGTGGTGCACTGGAAGGAGACAGAGGCAAAGAAATTGAGGGTGGTGGTGACTTTGACAGCGATGGGCAATGGGTGGCCACCAGGACCAGCAGGGAGTTGCTTTTCTGGAAGAAGGCTGCAGATGTCTGCAACCACCAGCATTGTCAATCTGAGCCTGCGGAAGCACTGTTCTCCAGATAGGTCAAGGACGCTCAGCCTCTATCTGTAGTTCCTCTAATGTAGGTAGAGCCCTCTGCAACCATGGCCCCTCTGTTGCTCTCCTCTCTGCTGTCCTCCACGTTGTTCTTCTCTCTACTGCTCTCCACATTTGTGTTGTGCACCTCTCTCTTGTGCACTTCTCTCCTGTGCATCTGCAGATCCCACGACAGCATGACCTCATTGTCATGGATGGTGATTGTAGTCCTCATTTGATGTCCTCTCGAAAACATCCATGGCACCTCCATCCTGATGTTATCTGTTTGAAAGCCTCCAAACTTCTCAAAAACTTCTATGCTACCATGAACTCTCTGTGAAACGTTTGCCAGAGGTAACTGAAAAAGCAAATGTAAGCGCTGAGCCTTTATTGAGAGTGCGCAATCTGAACTTTAAACACCATCATGAAGTGTCCAACCGACCCCAACCCACCCATTCTTGGAGGTTAAAAAACCCCTTAATGTCTGCATGCAAGAGTCTTCAGAAATGTTCTAATTCAATAGCCTAGCCCTGTACACAAGGATAGCAAAATAATGATAAGGCCTAATGGATTGTCTAAGATGCAAAAGCACCTGTCTGACATTACCCCTCCGATACCCCTCTTCCCTCTCCAGAACCCGCAAATAGAGAGGTGTGGCTTTAGAAATATCCACAGCGCTTTGCAAATCAACACTGTAAAACTGATTGCTGGATAAACAGGCACAGATAACTCAAGAAACTATCAGGGAGCCTCTAAGACATTTCACGACCTTCCTTTGTCCAATAACAGCAATATAGCAAAGTAACAAACAGTATTTTCCAAACAACCGAAAAATAACAATGCACTTTTAAGAGAAAGAACCAAACTGAAGGGAAGATGCGATGGCCTTGCACCAGCCAAGAGCTCACAAAAAAATCATTTCATATATTGTCAGAAAGATCCATGTCCAGGACTTCAACCAATGACAACAGAAATATGAGGCAAGAGCATTGTTCCCTTTAAGCTGCACAGCCGCGCAGCACTCTGCAGCTCCCGCACAGCTGGCTCACCGGTTCACCAGCATTTAAATAGGAAATACCGGGCATATGCGATATTTTGAATGGGCCACGCAACTCCTTTAAGGGGCCGCGCACCCAAAGAAAAATTAAAGGGAACATTGGGCAAGAGCCATCTGGTAAATTGGTAACTTATATATTGATAAGCTAATTATTAATATGTGCTTACTTCACTGCATATTACTTATTTATATGCTTACTATAAATTCCACAAGAAAGAAAATCAACTATCATACAACAAATGGAACCCTTGCTGTCATAAGCAGGATGTAAGTCTGTTGTTTATTGACCAGCATTTACAATGTTCCTTGTCCATAAATGTGCCAAAGAAAAGTTGACAAATGGTGCGACTCTGTTTGAGCCTATATTTGTTTTAAGAAATAAATTGGCAATGAAAAAAAATTGCAGTGATCATGTCAACCAGATTTTATGTGACTGCTGAATGATACCATGTCCTGAAAGCTGTGAATAATTGCTCTACTGGAAATGATCCAAATTAATGTGTCTCTACTGCAATAAGCTTTGTAAAATGAATCAACATGTAAAGTATATTCTGCAGCTCATCAACACCTGACAATTAATGGCACTGAATTTCCCATTTGAGAAAATCAATCAGTTATAGAAACAAACAATGGGGGGTACATTTCCATGAGGGTTCTGCTGCTCCTCCACTGTAACTTCAGTGAAAGAGGCACAAAAATCCTGGAAAAATGACAAATAGTGTTAACATCACCACCTTTGCATGGTTATCAGCCGCTGGGAAAGTCGTCACTAAAGTCCTCTTCAACCATCTTCTCCCTGTGGCTGAGGAGCTCCTCCCGGAGTCACTGCGGATTTCGTCCCCTACGGGGCACAACGGACATGATTTTTACAGCGCGACAGCTGCAGGAAAATTGAAGGGAACAACACCAGCCTTTGTACATGGACTTCTTCGACATTATAAAGGCCTTTGACACTGTCAACCGTGAGGGTCGATGGAGGTCCTCCTCCGTTTCTGATGCCCCCAAAAGTTCGTCATCATCCTCCGCCTGCTCCACGACGACATGCAGGCCATGATCCTTACCAATGGATCCATTACAGACCTAATCCACATCCGGACCGGGGTCAAACAGGGCTGCGTCGTCGCTCCAACCCTCTTCTCAATCTTCCTCACTGCCATGCTCCACCTCACTGGAGTGGAACTGAACTACAGAATCAGTGGGAACCTGTTTCAACCTTCGTCATCTCCAGGCCAGATCCAAGACCAACCCAATCTTTGTCATCGAGCTACAGTACGCGGACGACGCCTGCTTCTGCACACGTACAGAGGCTGAACTCCAAGTCATAATCAACGTATTTACTAAGCCGTACGAAAGCATGTGCCTTACGCTAAACATCCGTAAGACAAAGATCCGCCACCAACCTGTCCCTACCGCACAGCACTGCCCCCCCAGTAATCAAGATTCACGGCGCAGCCCTGGACAACGTGGACCATTACCCATACCTCGGGAGCCTCTTATCGACAAGAGCAGACATTGACGACGAGATTCAACACTGCCACCAGTGCGCCAGTGCAGCGTTTGGCCACCTGAGGAAAAGAGTGTTCGAAGACCAGGCCCTCAAATCTGCCACCAAGTTCATGGTCTACAGGGCTGTAGTAATACCTGCCCTCCTATACGGCTCAGAGACATGGACCATGTAGAGTAGACACCTCAAGTCGCTGGAGAAATACCATCAACGATGTCTCTGCAAGATCCTACAAATCCCCTGGGAGGACAGACGCACCAACATTAGCGTCCTCGACCAGGCCAACATCCCCATCATTGAAGCACTAACCACACTTGCTCCGCTGGGCAGCCAGACACGAGACTCCCAAAGTGCTCTAATCGGAACTCCTTCATGGCAAACGAGCCAAAGATGGGCAGAGGAAACTTTACAAGGACACCCTCAAGGCCTCCCTGATAAAGTGCAACATCCCCACTGATACCTGGGAGTCCCTGGCCAAAGACCGCCCTAAGTGGAGGAAGTGCATCCGGGAGGGCGCTAAGCACTTTGAGTCTCGTCGCCGAGAGCATGCAGAAATCAAGCACAGGCAGCGGAAAGAACGTGTGGCAAACCAGTCCCACCCAGCCTTTCCCTCAACGGCTATCTGTCCCATATGTGACAGGGACTGTGGTTCTCGTATTGGACTGTTCAGCCATCTAAGGATTCATTTTTAGAGTGGAAGCAAGTCTTCCTCGATTCCGAGGGACTGCCAATTATGATGATGCATGGTTTCATCGGGGCCGAAATTCACTTCTGCAAGAAAGCTAGCGCACCTACCCTTTTTTGAAAGTTTTTTCTGCCCGGATCGTTGAGGCGGTCTCTCCGTTGATTTTCAGCACTTAGGTTTTTTTTTTACGTTGGACCGAGAGTCGATTATAGTGGGGGAGGGAGATCGACTGAAAGGCAGGCTGAGGGCTGAATTTGGGTCGGGGCCAGAACTCCGCCACCGTCAATCAGCGGTGGAGTAGCGGTGACATCACAGCACGCTCTCTCCCCTCCATTTAAGGGGAGAGAATCAGTCATTTTAAATCTTTGGCCACGGGCCACCAGGGAGGGTTTTGGCTGGGTCAGCAGCCTGGCATGGCTGAACCCGTGGGTACTATTTTGCCGGCCAATCGGGAATTCGGCCGGCATAAATAAATTCATGGCGGCCGTGGCAGTGGGCCCTCCCCTTGAAGGGCCGGCGCGCTGCCGGGCCACACACACTCCGGATAAGGTGCACAGACAGAAAAAGCTGTCGGGGGCACCGCGTGGCGGGGCATCGATCTTTTGACCTAAATTTCGCTCTGTGTCTTTTTCAGGTGAGGAAAAGCGGCGGTACCATTCTGATGACGGCTTGCGGCGGTCATCAGCATCGGGGCAGAATCAGGTCCAGGCCGAAAAATCCCCGACCTGAATTTGGGTTGGGTTGGCGAGTTGACCACAAAGCGGTGGCCACGGGATTCTGCCGTATGGCCACTGCAAATGGGCAGTAACGGGTCTTTCTGAGACCCTGAATTTCGGCCCCATCATCTCTTCCAGTGAACTTACAGTGGTGACCAAGAGAACCTTATACAGAATATATAAATTAAACTAGAGTTGATATTACATGTAAAATTTGCTAAAGTCTTTCACATTAAGTGCAGTGATGAAAAATGTAAGATAGTGAACTTCATTCTTGAAGAATGAGATTTACCATTTTTAACAATTGATCAGCCTTGATTAAAATCAATCATTGGGCAATTATCGCGATTGACAGGGCGAGTGCGATGGCCACCAAAATGAGTCAGTGGGAGACCCGTGTGATTTTACAGGTCACTCCCTAATTAAACTTGTGATGGTGGGTTGCCAGTATGAAACACACTCCCCATAGACAGCTTGCCAATTTGGAGGCGAGAAATCAGGTGGTGCAGTCAGTTCTCATGGGCATTTTAAAAAGAGCTGCAGTTTTTGTGGGGCACAGAGATGCAACACTGTGGAGCAGCAGACAATATGAGTTCAGGACCCGCAAGCATTTTCAAATCCTTTCAGGTGAAAATATGCACAATCTGCTGCAAGTAATATCTCCAAAAGCTTTACCTGACAATCCCTTTAAATATCGCTGCAAATGGCTGCTGCCATTCATTGTTAAAGTGGTAGTTAGCAGGTGAGGATGGAAAATGGCATTGGAGACTGAATGATGTCACTTGACTTCTATTTATAAGGCTCCGATCTGTTTCAGATAGGAGTCTGTCCGCTCAAAAATCAGGCTGCATGTAAAAGCTGCAGTAAATGCATGAGTTTAGTAGCCACTTTATTTTGGAGCACTACCAAATCTTTTTTCAGTGCAAATGAGGCAAGTAATCGGATGTAAATTGTTCCCCTTGTCTCCATGCAACCCTCCATAACCAGCAATATCTAAGCAATCTATATTGTGGATTTTCCATAACCATTGTCAATTGCTTTCTCACAGTGGAAGATGGTGAGAAACTCTGCTATCAAGAGATTCTTCATCTGGCAACTAAACTGAGAAGTGATGTTATAGACAGTGTCGAGAGGTGGGCGCTGGAGAGACTGGAGTGCATCATCACCCCGGCAACCAAATTTTAATTTGATTTTATATGTTTTAGAGTTTAATTTGTTTTATTGCCGGTTTTAGTGTCCCCCTCCCCTTTTGTAGGGAGCACTTGTATATATTAGTGTTTTAGTGCCCAAAAAAACCCACAAAAAAAACACAAGAAACACAAAAGAAAACACAAAAAAAAGGAAAAAAGGGCCTTGAAAAATGTTTGGAGTGTCCCCCAGATCAGGGGGCACTTGATTTAACTGTTTTGTTCTCCAATCAAAAGAGTTATAGACAGTGCCGATATAAACTAATCACAGAAGCTCATTATTGTAAACAAATGAATTGAATAAACATTTAGCTGGTGAACTAGTGTTTACAAAATCACAACTGAATTTCTTGTTAATCTACTTAATAATTGTAAAACAATGGACTTTCAAATTGCATTTAATTTATCCTTCACATTTTTAGTACTTCCATTAAATCACCGGTTATCCTGTAGCATTGAAAGATTGATTCACACATTAATCTGCCATGAAAGTACTTAATGCTAGACATGAATTGGCAATATCCTGTTTTATTATATCCTTGGGCTGAAACATGACTGCTTAAAATGCTGTCAAAGGACTAAATGATTTCACGACTACCCTCTTTTTTGGTTGACAAAGTGAACATCTCACATAAATGAACTTAAAACTTAGGAGTCATAAATACATGGGAGGAGGACTTAGCCAGGCATAAAAGTGCTGGTATGCGCCGGTAGGACCTTTACCACTGACCTGCCAAAGTTCACAGGTTCGGGGGCGGGAGGGGTCTATTAATTTTTATCACACCAGAAGGCGTCCACACTACTAGTGGGTCACAAATGCAATGATGGTAACTGGTTCCAGGGTGATGCTGTAATTTCCCTCCCAGAAGGAGCTTTAATGTGCCCCCAGCAGCCTCTTTTGTAACATTGCCAGAAACTTGAACACATAAATCGAAGCTGACACTCCAGTGCAGTACTGAGGGGGTGCTGCACTGTCGGAGCTGCCATCTTTCGGATGAGACGTTAAACAGAGGCCCCATCTGGTCCCTCAGCTGAATGTAAAAGATCCTATGGTATTCTTTCGAAGAAGAGCAGGGGAGTTATCCCCGGTGTCCTGGCCAATATTTATCCCTCAATCAACATAACAAAAAAAAAACAGATTATCTGGTCATTATCACATTGCTGTTAGAGAGAGCTTGCTGAGTACAAATTGGCTGCTGCGTTTCCTACATTACAACAGTGACTACACTTCAAAAAATATTTCATTGGCTGTAAAGCACTTTGGGATAACGGTGGTTGTGAAAGGCACTATGTAAATGCAAGTCTTTCTTTTTCTTTATGGCTGCATGGAAATAATTTTTTTAATAAACATCCTTTTCTCTTGGGGTCCAGGCCACAATCCTGACCTAGCCCTACTCCTACCTTTGTGGTCTGGTATGCAGCATGAGTCCCTTCAAGGATCTGGGGTGCAGAAACTGCCCCTTCCCCTACTAGGGTCTTACTTCCCTTCCCTACGAGAGTCTTACTCCCCTTCCCCAACTAGGGTCTTAATTGAGGTAAGTGGAGTCGCCACACCAATGAAGGCCTCAGGAAACTTTGACTTAAAGCGAGGACCTACTATAATTGGGTCATGGTCTAATTACATAAAAACATAGAAACATAGAAAATAGGTGGAGGAGTAAGCCATTTGGACCTTCAAGCCTGCACCACCATTCAATAAGATCATGGCTGATCATTCACCTCAGTATCCCTTTCTTGCTTTCTCTCCATACCCCTTGATCTCTTTAGCCGTAAGGGCCATAACTAACTCCCCCTTGAATATATCGAATGAACTGGCATCAACAACTCTTTGCGGTAGGGAATTCCACAGGTTAACAACTCTCTGAGTGAAGAAGTTTCTCCTCATCTCAGTCCTAAATGGCTTACCCCTTATACTTAGACTGTGTCCCCTGGTTCTGGACTTCCCCAACATCGGGAACATTCTTCCTGCATCTAACCTGTCCAATCGTGTCAGAATTTTATATGTTTCTATGAGATCCCATCTCATATTTTCTATGTTTCTACCTATTTTCTATGTTTCTATTATATTCAAAAGGGAGTTAGATGAAGTCCTTACTACTCGGGGGATCAAGCGGTATGGCGAGAAAGCAGGAAGGGGGTACTGAAGTTGCATGTTCAGCCATGAACTCATTGAATGGTGGTGCAGGCTAGAAGGGCTGAATGGCCTACTCCTGCACCTATTTTCTATGTTTCGATGTTTCTATCCTTCTAAACACCAGTGAATACAGGCTCAGTCAATCCAGTACCTCCTCATATGTCAGTCCTGCCATCCCGGGAATCAGTCTGGTGAACCTTCGCTGCACTCCCTCAATAGCAAGAATGTCCTTCCTCAGATTAGGAGACTAAAACTGAACACAATATTCCAGATGAGGCCTCACTAAGGCCCTGTACAACTGCAGTAAGACCTCCCTGCTCCTATACTCAAATCCCCTAGCTATGAAGGCCAACATACCATTTGCCTTCTTCACCGCCTGCTGTACCTGCATGCCAAATTTCAATGACTGATGTGCCATGACACCCAGGTCTCGCTGCACCTCCCCTTTTCCTAATCTGCCGCCATTCAGATAATATTCTGCCTTCGTGTTTTTACCACCAAAGTGGATAACCTCACATTTATCCACATTATACTGCATCTGTCACACTCACCTAACCTGTCCAAGTCACCCTGCAGTCTTTTAGCGTCCTCCTCACAGCTCACACTGCCACCCAGCTTAGTGTCATCTCCAAACTCGGAGATATTACACTCAATTCCCTCATCCAAATCATTAATGTATATTGTAAATAGCTGGGGTCCCAGTACTGAGCCCTGTGGCACTCCACTAGTCACTGCCTGCCTTTCTGAAAAGGACCCGTTTATTCCGATTCTCTGCTTCCTGTCTGCCAACCAGTTCTCTATCCACGTTAGTACATTACCCCCAATACCATGTGCTTTAATTCTGCACACCAATCTCTTGTGTGGGACCTTGTCAAAAGCCTTTTGAAAGTCCAAATACACCACATCCACTGGTTCTCCTTTGTCCACTCTACCAGTTACATCCTCAAAAAATTCTAGAAGATTTGTCAAGCAGGATTTTCCTTTCATAAATCCATGCTGACTTGGACCGATCCCGTCACTGCTTTCCAAATGTGCTGCTATTTCATCTTTAATAATTGATTCCAACATTTTCCCCACTACTAATGTCAGGCTAACCGGTCTATAATTACCCGTTTTCTCTCTCCCTCCTTTCTTAAAAAAGTGATGTTACATTAGCTACCCTCCAGTCTATAGGAACCGATCCAGATTCGATAGACTGTTGGAAAATGATCACCAATGCATTCACTATTTCTAGGGCTACTTCCTTAAGTGTTCTGGGATGCAGACTATCAGGCCCCGGGGATTTATCGGCCTTCAATCCCATCAATTTCCCGAACACAATTTCCTGCCTAATAAGGATTTCCTTCAGTTCCTCCTTCTCACTAGACCCTCGGTCCCCTAGAATTTCCAGAAGGTTATTTGTGTCTTCCTTCGTGAAGACAGAACCAAAGTATTTGTTTAACTGATCCGCCATTTATTTGTTCCCCATTATAAATTCACCTGAATCTGACTGCAAGGTGTTGTGTATCTGTAAAGCATGCACTCCCATGTTCCACCACCAGGGAGCTCATCCCCTGAAGTCCCAAGGGATCCCAGCATCCTTTGGGAGCACTGTATAAAAGCCGGCCCCTAAGGCCTGTTCCTCACTCTGGAGTGTCTTATTAAAGACTGAGGTCACTGTTACTTTAACCTCCCTGTGTGCAGCCTCATCTGTGTTAGGAACACAATAACTGGTGACGAGAATACGAATCCAATGCAAAGATGCAGCAAACTGGGGCCATCCTGGAGAAGTTCTCGGAGGGTGAGGACTGGGAAGCCTACGTCGAACGGCTAGACCAGTACTTTGTAGCCAACGAGCTGGATGGAGAAGGAAGCGCTGCAAAAAGGAGAGCAATCCTCCTCACAGTCTGCAGGGCACCGACCTCATGAAGAATCTTCTGGCTCCAGTGAACCCACAGATAAGTCGTATGAGGAGCTGTGTACACTGGTTCAGGAGCATCTTAACCCGAGGGAGAGCGTGCTGATGCCGAGGTATCAGTTCGACACGTACCAGCGATCTGAAGGTCAGGAAGTGGCGAGCTATGTCGCCGAGCTAAGGCGACTTGCTGGACAATGTGAGTTTGATGGCTACCTGGAGCAAATGCTCAGAGATTTTTTTGTACTGGGCATTGGCCACGAGACCATCCTATGAAAACTTTTGACAGTAGAGACACCGACCCTCAGTAAGGCCATTGCAATAGCACAGGTGTTTATGTCCACCAGTGATAACACCAAACAAATCTCTCAGCACACAAGTGCTAGCAATGTTCATAAATTAACTGGAACTGCGTTTGCGAGCAGGAATGTACAGGGCAGAAACCACGAGTCTGCAACTGCCAGCAGGCCTCCGGTGACCCAGATGACTCAGAGTCCCTCATGTACCCAGGTTCTTAACAAATTTCCTTCCCTTTTTGAGCCAGGCATTGGAAACTTTTCCAGGGTGAAGTTGCCTATCCACTTGGTCCCAGAGGCACGACCCATTCACCACAAGGCGTGAGCGGTACCTCACATGATGAGGGAGAGAGTGGAAATCGAGCTGGACAAGCTGCAACACGAGGGCATCATCTCCCCAGTGGAATTTAGCGAGTGGTCCAGCCCAATTGCACCAGTACTCAAAAGTGATGGCACGGTCAGCATTTGCGGCGATTATAAAGTAACTATTAATCGTTTCTCGCTACAGGACCAATACCCGCTACCTAAGGCAGACGACCTATTTGCAACGCTGGCAGGAGGCAAGACATTCACCAAGCTCGACCTGACTTCGGCCTACATGACGCAGGAGCTGGAGGAGTCTTCGAAGGGCCTCACCTGCATCAATACGCACAAGCCACTTCCAAAGGTGCCCGCAAATCTGTCCAGGTACTGAAAATAAAGATTTCAATGTTTGACAACACATCAGCATAAACTTCACATGAACATTGGCTAAAGGACCCAAGTGCCTACCCTTGTGTATTGTTAGTTAGTATGATTGGACAAGGATGAGAGTGAGTATGATAGGTGGCTAGTGAGATGGGGATGTGATCATTTAGATAGAGAGGGAAGGGTGGAGGTGCAAGGAAAGTTGGTGTGACTAAGGATGTGCAGGAGTAGAGTAGGGAAGGCAGAATAATGGGGAAGTGATGAGTGGCACAGCAGGATGAGGTTGAGTGTGGCTTTGCAGTAACGTTTCTTGACCCACTGGGATCATTGAAAGGTTTGTGTCACTGCAGCTAGGTCCTTCTGATGACATCCCTGCTTGTGCCCTTCTGTGCAATGTGCAACCAGGCTGCGTTGGTGTCCTGGGGCGGTCTCTCCTGCCCATTATAAGGGAAGAGAACCTCCCTCTGTGCTGTGACTCACTCCATAAGCATCTGGAGGGAGTCATGGGAGAGCCTGGGTACAGCCATGTACCTCTGTGCAGTGCGTGTCAGTGTTTACAGCACCTCAATGCTGCAGAACACTGCCAGAAGAACTGTCAAAAGCAATGTGTGCATGGTTCCTTTAAGGGAACCGGCTGATGACGCATCATCAAATGTCGTCATCAGACCTGCTTCCTCTTAATTAGCTGGGAAGCCAGCAGGGCAGGATCAACAAGTCCCAGCCATGGAAGATTGGGTACAGAGAGTGGGCTGCTGAGAGGCGCTCATTTCCCACACTCCATTGACCCCGGCTGCACTGAACTCATCACGTGTGGTGAACTCACAGCCTACCTGGGTAAACTTATCATGTTGTAATCTCCTGTCCTGCCAGTGGCAGTATTGCAGTTCTGAACATTCAATTTGCTGTTTTCTGATTGGTTACTGGACATACATCTCTGTGTCTGTCTCCCTGTCTATCCCTCTATTTCTGAATCTCTCCTACAGTTGTAATGTAAACATTTTAATTACTATCAACCTAATACAGAGAGTAATTAGAGCTTACCGATCTCCGACTGAAAATGGTGATTTACACCATTTCACTGAGGGGGTTCCTCTGGTCTTTTTCAGAGTAAGAACAAGAGACTGGTAGAAGCCCCCACAAAATTTCAGGGCCTCTGTCTGTTTGACTCACTCACTCACTCTCTGTCTGCAGAAGGTCACAGAATGTGCTTCCTGTCCGGGAGAAAAGGTCAGAGAGGGGTCAGGTCAGGATAAAAATAGCAACTTATAATTTCTATACCAAATCTCATGATTTTTAAGAGTTTGTGAGTTCGATTTGTGAGGCGGTGGGGTTGGCAATACTAGTTGCTAAATCATTATAAGCAAACATTTTCATTATAAATCTTGCTTCTACTCCAGTTATCAGTGATCTTCAATTGTATTCCTCTAACCTGCTCCGATTATGTAAACCATAGTAATATAAAAATCCTAAAAATCTTCCAGGCAAGAAGATGATGTATTAGCATATTTCAATAATAGATTGATATCTACAATTGCCCTAACTGTCTGTCTAATTGTTAAATAGCATTTAAGCATTCACCGTATTTTGCTTTGTAAGATATAATTTAAAGTCAATTCATCCATTTTGAAAGTGATAAGTAAAAGAGACCAATTTTGGATGAAAGGAGAACATTTTGTGTCAGAAATTCTACTTGCTGAAAGAGGAATTAGATTTACCTGCTTTATTATGGAAACATCAACTATTCAATTTCCTTTCATTGACACTTTTTACATAAACATTTCATGCATGTCAGCATATTTTACTATATAATGGCTATTGTTATGTATGTATGTAAACCTCACCAATATGTAAAACTTGCCACTAGGGGGCACACCTGTGGGAGACCTAAGGGTCACCTGTGCACCCTGGGGCAAGCAGGTATAAAAAGTGATTTACCATGCTGCTTCTGCACTCTGGAGTCTGAATACAGAAAACAAGGTCACAACAGTTTGAGCTTACAATACAATCCTGTGGATTTATTCTGAACGTAACAAATTGGCGACGAGTAACGGATTATGAACTTTCACGTGGTAATGGCTGCCGTTGGTATTCTTGAGAGATTTGTTGAGGGTGATGATTGGGAAGCCTTCATTGAGCGCCTCAACTAGTACTTCATGGCCAACGAACTGGACAAGGCTGAGACGACGATCAAGCGCAGGGCGATTCTCCTCACCGTATGTGGGTCTTCGATATATGCCCTCCTCAAAAATCTGCTGGCACCGGTCAAACCAACGGACAAGACTTACACAGAGCTGTGTATGCTGGTTCGGGAACAACTCAAGCCAAAAGAGAGCATCTTAATAGCCAGGTATCGCTTTTACACGCACTATCGCTCCGAGGGCCAGAACGTGGCAAGTTTTGTCGCCGACCTAAGACGCCTTGCGGGACAGTGCGAATTTGCAGGATCCTTGAGGGAAATGTTGCGGGACATTTTCGTGCTTGGAATCAGCCACGAGGTCATTCTTCGCAAACTGCTGTCTGCCAAATCCCTAGATCTGAGCAAGGCCATCACAATAGCCCAAGCCTTCATATCCACGAGCGATAACACGAAACAGATATCTTCACAGAATCGAAGCTCACCGGCAAGTACTGTCCATAAAATAATGTTTTCAGCAGGCAGAACTGTACAGGGCAGGGCCCACACGACTGCAGAGGCCAGACCTAGGCCTAGAGTGACGCAGAGTCCGCTGTGGGGCGTGAATGCGTATCTATTAGCACCATGTTGGCGCTGCGGGAGCAGTCATAGAGTTCATCAATGTCGATTCAAGCCGCGGAACAATGGGGCACCTCCAGCGAATGTGCAAACGACTTGTGACTCACCACGTGGCAGAGTCAGGAGAGGACAACCAATCCAGCGAGGATCACGCTGAACGAGCAGAAGAGGCAACTGAACCTGAGGATGAAGAGGAAGTATATGGGATACACACCTTCACCACCAAAAGCCCTCCGATAATGTTAAAAGTTGAACTCAACAGCACTCCAGTCTCCATGGAATTAGACACAGGGGCGAGTCAATCAGTTATGAGCCAGAAGGCATTCGAGAGGCTGTGGGGTGACAAAGCACAACGACCCAAGCTGATTCCTATTCAGGCAAAGCTGCGCACCTACACCAAGGAACTGATACCAGTTATTGGTAATGCTGACATAAGAGTATCCCATGAGGGAGCAGTGCACGATTTACCACTGTGGGTTTTTTTCAGGTGATGGGCCAACGCTGCTTGGTAGAAGGTGGATGGGGAAGATTCGATGGAACTGGGAAGACCTCTGCGTACCTTCTCTGGCAAATGACGTCTCCCCTGTTCAAAGGCTGAGCAAAGCCCCAGCTTCAGCTGAACCAGACATCGAAGTGCAGATCCATTTGCAGATTCCCGAGGCACAGACCGATCATCACGACCACGAGGAGATGAAGATCAACCGAGCAATGGTACAGGCGCGGTACCCACCACCCAAAGCTGACGACCTCTTCGCGACGATGGAAAAGGTTCCAGAGTGGGACTCCAGCTGAAATGATCTGAATGCGTCTTCCCGATGCCAGAGGCAAAATCCCTGGGAAGGAAGATGTGTAATGTCTGTAAGCTTGTAATGTTTGTCGCTCCACACTGTGGATGTGGACATATTGTGCACTGCAAGTGCAGGGTAATAATAAACAGAACCAGGCAGATTTCCGGAAGCTTCCGAGAGAGCTGCCTGCCATGTTAGGAGCTGTGTGTGCTGTGTTCTGTGAAGATATCACAATTGGCGATGGAAGATGGGATTTTTCGGATGATTTAAAGCTTAAATTTTGTTGGTGAAGGATTCAGCCAGCCGACAGAGAGACTTTGGGAAAAAAGCTACAAAATCCAAGATAAAATACAGCACACGGTGTGAACAGCTAGAGATTAAAATGGCAGCACCCACAGGTGTAATCAGACATCTGGGGGAATATAGACACGACCGGTAACGTTTTAAAGCAAAAATGGATCGACTAGAAATGTATTTCACTGCAAATAACATAATCGAAGTTTCAGACAATGCAGTCCAGAACCGGGCTGTGTTGGAACGTGAGAAAGCGAGCTTCTTATTGGAGGCGGGTCCTGCATTGTACGAAACCCTCGTAAATCTGCTTGTGCCTGACGAGCCAAAGGACACAACGCTTAAAGAGATTTTAACAAAGCTGGAGCAGCACTATAACCTCAAACCGTTAGAAATTGCTGAAAGCTATCATTTCGGGATTCGGAATCAAAAGACTGATGGATGTATCAGAGATTACATCGTTGCATTAAAAAAGCTATAGGTGCACTGTAATTTTGGAAACTTTCAAAACCAAGCATTATGGGATCGTTTTGTTTGTGGGGTGAAAAATGATGCGATCAGAAGGAAGTTAGTGATGATGGATGACTTGACTTTTGAGTTTGCTTGTCAGACAGCGAGGTCGATGGGCATGGCCGAACAATATTCCCGAGTATTAAATAATAATTGCAGTCGTCAGTCAACCGAGGTAAATCACCTGCAGGTTCAAGGTAAAAGACGGTGGGGGCCCAAAGTCTCAGAAACTGGAAATTCTAACAGAGTGTCGAAGTCGTGCTATAGGTGCCTGGGACAACACTATAAAAGTTCCTTATATAGAATAAAAGGAAAAGGAGGTGGGGGGTAGCATTGCTGGTTAAGGAGGAAATTAAGGCAATAGTTCGGAAGGACATTAGCTTGGATGATGTGGAATCTATATGGGTAGAGCTGCAGAACACCAAAGGGCAAAAAACGTCAGTGGGAGTTGTGTACAGACCTCCAAACAGTAGTAGTGATGTTGGGGAGGGCATCAAACAGGAAATTAGGGGTGCGTGCAATAAAGGTGCAGCAGTTATAATGGGTGACTTTAATATGCACATAGATTGGGCTAACCAAATTGGAAGCAATACGGTGGAGGAGGATTTCCTGGAGTGCATAAGGGATGGTTTTTTAGACCAATATGTCGAGGAACCAACTAGGGGGGAGGCCATCTTAGACTGGGTGTTGTGTAATGAGAGAGGATTAATTAGCAATCTCGTTGTGCGACGTCCCTTGGGGAAGAGTGACCATAATATGGTGGAATTCTGCATTAGGATGGAAAATGAAACAGTTAATTCAGAGACCATGGTCCAGAATTTAAAGAAGGGTAACTCTGAAGGTATGAGGCGTGAATTGTCTAGGATAGATTGGCAAATGATACTGAATGGGTTGACTGTGGATGGGCAATGGCAGACATTTAGAGACCGCATGGATGAACTACAACAGTTGTACATTCCTGTCTGGCATAAAAATAAGAAAGGGAAGGTGGCTCAACCATGGCTATCAAGGGAAATCAGGGATAGTATTAAAGCCAAGGAAGTGGCATACAAATTGGCCAGAAATAGCAGCGAACCCGGGGACTGGGAGAAATTTAGAACTCAGCAGAGGAGGACAAAGGGTTTGATTAGGGCAGGGAAAATGGAGTACGAGAAGAAGCTTGCAGGGAACATTAAGACGGATTGCAAAAGTTTCTATAGATATGTAAAGAGAAAAAGGTTAGTAAAGACAAACGTAGGTCCCCTGCAGTCAGAATCAGGGGAAGTCATAACGGGGAACAAAGAAATGGCGGACCAATTGAACAAGTACTTTGGTTCGGTATTCACTAAGGAGGACACAAACAACCTTCCAGATATAAGAGGGTTAGAGGGTCTAGTAAGGAGGAGGAACTGAGGGAAATCCTTATTAGTCGGGAAATTGTGTTGGGGAAATTGATGGGATTGAAGGTCGATAAATCCCCAGGGCCTGATGGACTGCATCCCAGAGTACTTAAGGAGGTGGCCTTGGAAATAGTGGATGCATTGACAGTCATTTTCCAACATTCCATTGACTCTGGATCAGTTCCTATGGAGTGGAGGGTAGCCAATGTAACCCCACTTTTTAAAAAAGGAGGGAGAGAGATAACAGGGAATTATAGCCTGACATCGGTAGTGGGTAAAATGATGGAATAAATTATTAAGGATGTCATAGCAGTGCATTTGGAAAGAGGTGATATGATAGGTCCAAGTCAGCATGGATTTGTGAAAGGGAAATCATGCTTGACAAATCTTCTGGAATTTTTTGAGGATGTTTCCAGTAGAGTGGACAAGGGAGAACCAGTTGATGTGATATATTTGGACTTTCAGAAGGCTTTCGACAAAGTCCCACACAAGAGATTAATGTGCAAAGTTAAAGCACATGGGATTGGGGGTAGTGTGCTGACATGGATTGAGAACTGGTTGTCAGACAGGAAGCAAAGAGTAGGAGTAAATGGGGACTTTTCAGAATGGCAGGCAGTGACTAGTGGGGTACCGCAGGTTCTGTGCTGAGGCCCCAGCTGTTTACACTGTACATTAATGATTTAGACGAGGGGATTAAATGTAGTATCTCCAAATTTGCGGATGACACTAAGTTGGGTGGCAGTGTGAGCTGCGAGGAGGATGCTATGAGGCTGCAGAGCGACTTGGATAGGTTAGGTGAGTGGGCAAATGCATGGCAGATGAAGTATAATGTGGATAAATGTGAGGTTATCCACTTTGGTGGTAAAAACAGAGAGACAGACTATTATCTGAATGGTGACAGATTAGGAAAAGGGGAGGTGCAAAAAGACCTGGGTGTCATGGTACATCAGTCATTGAAGGTTGGCATGCAGGTACAGCAGGCGGTTAAGAAAGCAAATGGCATGTTGGCCTTCATAGCGAGGGGATTTGAGTACAGGGGCAGGGAGGTGTTGCTACAGTTGTACAGGGCCTTGGTGAGGCCACACCTGGAGTATTGTGTACAGTTTTGGTCTCCTAACCTGAGGAAGGATATTCTTGCTATTGAGGGAGTGCAGCGAAGGTTCACCAGACTGATTCCCGGGATGGCGGGACTGACCTATCAAGAAAGACTGGATCAACTGGGCTTGTATTCACTGGAGTTCAGAAGAATGAGAGGGGACCTCATAGAAACGTTTAAAATTCTGACGGGGTTAGACAGGTTAGATGCAGGAAGAATGTTCCCAATGTTGGGGAAGCCAGAACCAGGGGACACAGTCTAAGGATAAGGGGTAAGCCATTTAGGACCGAGATTAGGAGGAATTTCTTCACCCAGAGAGTGGTGAATCTGTGGAATTCTCTACCACAGAAAGTTGTTGAGGCCAATTCACTAAATATATTCAAAAAGGAGTTAGATGAAGTCCTTACTACTAGGGGGATCAAGGGGTATGGTGAGAAAGCAGGAATAGGGTACTGAAGTTGCATGTTCAGCCATGAACTCATTGAATGGCGGTGCAGGCTAGAAGGGCCGAATGGCCTACTCCTGCACCTATTTTCTATGTTTCTATGTTTCTAACACATTGCTCAAAGTTGTCCATACATGAAGGCAGCGTGTTACTTCTGCAGAAAGACTGAGCATCTTGCGAAGGCATGCCGACTGAAGGGTAAATCAGCTTTTAAAGCTATGAGTCCAGTATTCAAAGCTATGAGTAGAAATCCCAAGAGACTACATAGCATGGAAGAACAACAACAGGACGAGGAGATGTTAGAGTTACACGTCATCAGGAGCACGAGGTTAACGGACAACGATTCGGAAAGCATCAAAATCCACATAGATGTTGCAGGATTCAAGATACCAATGGAAATTAACACAGGTGCATCCGTGAGTGTAGTACGGAGTCACTATATTGCGACAAATTGTGTGATTTTCAACTGGAGAAATCCAAGATAGAGCTGCAAGGCTACTTGGGTGAGAAAATTCCTGCGGTAGGTCGTATCACCATACCGGTGAAATATAAAGATCAATTTCAGAGCTTGCCTCCAATAGTAGTGAAAGGAGACAAGCCTGCCTTACTCGGAAGAAATTGGTTGAGCTCAGTGAAGCTGGAGTAAGATTTTCTGTATGGAAGCGAGATTTTCATCAACAGATGAGGTTATCAAGAAGTATCCGAAGGTGTTCTGTGAAACGGGCATTCCGATCCAAGGCTTCAAGGAGAGTGTCAGGTACAGAAGGACACTTGGTCGGTTTATTGCAAGTCACGTTCTGTACCATATGCACTCAAGGAGAAAGTTGAGCAAGAAGTCAAAAGACTAGAGACTGAGAACATTATTTGTAAGATAGATCGATGTAATTGGGCTACACCCATTGTTGTTGTACCTAAGTCCGATGGTAAGGTACGATTGTGTAGCGATTTTAAAGTAACCGTAAACCAGGTTCTGGAGGGTAATGTCCCCAATACATTGCTGAATACAGAAGATTTGTTCACAACACTGACAGGTGGTCAGATCTTCTCAAAACTGGATCTTACAAATGCCTACTTACAGCTTGAACTAGATGAGGAGTCCAGGTCATGTTTGACTATAAATACTCATCTAGGCCTATATCAATTTAATAGGCTACCGTTTGGAGTGTCTTCTGCCCCTGCCATATTCCAAGGGGTGATGAACCAGATTTTGCAGGGTATTGAAGGGGTGGTATGTTACTTCGATGACATACTAATTTCAGCACCAAATAAGCAAATTCATAATTACATATTGAATGAAGTCCTCAAACGGCTAGAGAAGCACAGAGTACGAGTGTCTGCTCATAAGTGTGAGTTATTTAAAAACTCAGTGGAGTACTTAGGGTACAGAGTAGACAAAGATGGTTTACATCCAACCATGGAAAAATTGGATGCGATCAGAAATGCACCCACTCCCAGGAATGTCACTGAACTTCGTTCATTCTTGGGTCTTTTGAACTATTATGGGAAGTTCCTAGCAAATTTGGCCAGAGTATTACATCCGCCGAATGAACTTTTGAAAAAACAGGTCCATTGGAAGTGGTCAAAAGAATGTGATACAGCATTCAAGGAGTATAAAAGCAAATTGGTAGAGAGCACCATGTTAGTTCACTGTGACATATCTAAGGAGATTAAGCTAACATGTGATGCCTCTCCATATGGAGTTGGGGCAGTAATCTCTCTTGTATTAAGTAGTGGGGAGGAGAGACCAATTGCTTTTGCTTCATGCACTCTCAGTGCCAGTGAGAGTAATTATGCGCAAATTGAAAGGGAAGCTTTGGCATTAATTTTTGGGGTCAAGAAGTTTCACAAATACTTGTATGGTCGTAAGTTTACCATTGTTACGGACCATAATCCCCTAACAGCAATCCTCCATCCAAAGTCCTCAGCTCCAACATTAGCTGCAGCACGAATGCAGAGATGGGCTTTGATTTTGTCAGCATATACATATGATATTGAATACTGATGATCAGCTGATCACAGTGATGCTGATGCAATGTCTAGATTGCCTTCCCCATCACAAGTTGCACCCGATAGGGAAGAAGTGTTTTATTTTTCATACATTGATGAACTGCCAGTCACAGCTGAAGAGATTGGTAGAGCAACCAAACGTGACCCAGTGATGTCAAAGGTGTATGAGTATACTGCAAATGGATGGCCAAACCAGGTAA